>NC_056733.1:1226235277-1226537777 GCF_019279795.1 Protopterus annectens
TTACATTACATTACTACTACTGACAGTGCTTTCCCAAGCAAGACTAGATTGTTAATTGTAGTACTGGAAACAAACACCCCTGCAGGCATAGATGGACTTCAAGTCCTCACTGTCATGTTCCTGGTGGCTGTGTCATATTATATATTTCCTACTGGATAATTATCTGACATGTGGACAATAACTGTAGACTATTGTCTGTATAGCACAATTCAGTGAGGGCTGCCATCATGTAGTAATGGCATACCTATCGGTGTCAGACTTCTATCTGTCAACACAGTCATCCTACTGTGTAGCTAGTTGGAAAGCTGATGTCTGTCAGTCCCTGTACAGATGTCACTTATCCATCTTGGATACATACAGGCTATCTATGTTTGACTGACACTGACATGTCTGCCCAGCTGTGTTATAAATGGCACAGCTAAGACTCAACACCCTGTACACACCACATGCCATGGATACCTCCACTACACTACAACAGTCAACAGAACATGCTTGGGTACAGGTCTCCAAGACAGACACTAACCATGTTATGTAATACATGTTGCATACATGTCAACTGGACCACCTCACCGGCCCTTTGCAGGAGGCACCCAGAGGATTGGCTGATGCATGTCACTCTCACCCTGTGGGTCATCACAGTGGTTTCTGTAGATAAATGGCCTGCTGCCACATGGCAGGTGGCATGATACCACTATACACACATCCCCTACACTTCCCATCTCTCCATGGACAATAGCCAGGAACACACCTATGAACACCTGCACCGATGCACACCAGTACTGACAAATGTGTATGTGTGCATTACTGAGAATATCAGTGTCTGTGTGTTAGTAGACCTGTAGTTGGGAATACCCTGAGGCTCTTCACACCCACCGCACCACCCATTGCCATAGTTAGATGTGGCTGCTGCTGTACCAGACACATCATATACCTTGCTATGCTCCTCTCCCTAAGGGATACCTGAGCCTTGCAGTACCAGGACAACACTGTTGTACAAACGGGTTGATAGGCATGGAATACCCACTGAGTTCTGGCAAGTGTGTGATTGTGTGCATGTGTGTATATATGTAGGGCACAGCATTCCGAGGCCACATACTATTACAATATGCATTGCCACACTGTATTAGGGATACTGATGCTGCTGCCCATAAGAGAGGCATGACAATGCATCAGCCATACGCCTATGGCATCTGCATTAGATGCATATCCTGTAGTAGCACTCTTGGGATGGACAAGGGGCTGTATTGCATTGCAGTCCTTGGCAATGTGTGATGGTGGGAGTGTCATCATGAGTTCCAGTGCATACAATATCCACAGTGAGGTGTGGGTGCAAGGTATACTGTCATTATACCATGGTACCCCAGGTACATGTCCCATATACCACTGTATAATGACCACTGTCACCATCATCATAGAGGTAACTGATAACACTATCCATCCCAGTTATGCATGTGCTGTGTACAGCCTACCTGTAGCACATTGGACACAATGACATGGTAGTTAGCAATGATAGGCCCAAGTCTCTCAGATGTGTGTCTGACTGTTATGTATTTGTCAATGTGTGTATGATGGTATATCACACTATGTATTGTCCATATGCAACCATTACATCCCCCGTTACCATACTGTACATGCCTGGGGATGTTCTGCATGTAACATGTAACCTGGAACACATCTCATCCTAAAAGCAGTGTGGTGTGTGCTATTAAAGCCACACACACATTAGCAGCACTACATACCTAGGAAGGTCTAGTTCCAGTGTTGCCAAGTAAGAGTGTGCGTGTATGTGTAGGGATCTACTTCAGGTTGCTGAATATACATGTCCCAGGGGGTCATATGTCCAAGAACTTTGTGGCATATGCTAACATGTCACAGGTATCATCCTGTGGACATACATTCCATCACAACTACTGTAAGCTGTGTAAATGGCCTCTTCCCCACTGTATAGGTGTGCAGCGATACTGGGTTTGATATATATATATATATATATATATATATATATATATATATATATATATATATATACATAGCTGGGTGTGGCTGTTGTGGACACAGCCAACATCATTGTGTTTACTGTAATACTGTACAGTTCATGTTAACAGGTTATGTATTTGTCTATCACACTTTCTATGGTTCTACAGCACCTCTCACCCTCCAAAGGATAGGGGTGTGCCACCCACACCAGCATACATATGTTTACCATGTTGAGGATTGCACTACATTGGGGAAGGGGACATATACCCTGCCAGTACCATCATCAATGACCTCAAACTAGCAGATCACTTATTCCACAATGTGTTGTTCTGAGTAGTTTGGCTTGGTGGAATTACATAGGATACGATGGGTTCCTTGCACAGGTACATACATCCATGTGTACAGTATTCTATGTGTAGTGCATCAACACCTATGCCTCTGTGTGTGTTATACACAAACATGTCGTGTGTACCACCCAGTACCACTACCATTGCCCACTGTAGAAGGGCTGATAACAGCAACCACCATGCACTCACCTGTATACACCACCCCCAGACCTATCGGCCATGTGGCACAGGCAATAACTGTTATACAGACCTATGACATGTGTTCAACTGTATCCAGGATATGGGACAGCCATGGTGTCACCACATTGCCATACCCCTTGTGAGATATGACAGCAGACCATCCTCCTGCTTACACATGGACACCTACAACACAAATGGATAACATTATGGAGGCCACAACCACTCAGTGTTACTAACTGCTTTAATGCATCATGGCTGGACAGCTATACTGCCTGACATGTAAGCATTAAACATTACTGCTGACAACATGTTACAGCAGTACATTGGTACACTGTAGTACAGTCACCATGTGTATCGGAACCATATTAGCCTGTCCTTGCATCAATGTTATGGATGACAGGGATGTGGCACAGGTATCATCATATTTACAGGGTGTTCATAGGTTCATACTAGGCTATCTGCCCAAAGGCATTTATAAGCCTAGCCCAGAGTTTTTGTGGCTTTCGCCACTTCTTTAGTTTGAAGAAAACTATGCCCATTATTTTGCTGTGCCTCTGTCAAGCAGAGACACTGAGGTAATCCCTGGGGTATATCTGTGATCTCCCATCCATTGGTCAAGATTTCTCTTGAACACGGCCAGCGAGGTGCTCTGCCTCACATGTACCGGGATTTTGTTCCACAGCATAGGGAGTCTTTGGGTGATGAATCTGTCCCTCCAGCACGTCCTATCAATAACCGTGTCAAGGTTTAAGTCTCCCGCCCTTGTAGTTCTGAAGGATCTAGATTTTTTGAGGTGAAGCATGTTCATCAAATCTGGGTTTGACATGGCCTTGTATGTCAGGCACAGGTCATCTCTGAGCAAGCGGTAAGCGACTGAATAGAGCTGCAGTTCTTTACTTTAGCAACATGAGTGTCAAACGAAAGGTTACTGTCAACCTGAGTCCCCGGATCCCTGATAACTTCTTCTGTGCTCAGTGGATTGCCACCTATATGGTAGCTAGGGGTAACCTTGTTTCTCCCGAAGGGTATGACTATGCATTTCTTGGCGTTTAACATTAGGCCATGGCTCTGGCACCAGTTATCCATTTCTGTGAGACCCTTCTAAAGGATATCTGTGTCAGATGTGTTTTCGACTATGGCGCCCAGTTTGCAGTCATCTGCAAACTTTGTCAGCCATAACCCTCCTGTGTTTGCTTGTACTTTAGAAAAGTAGATGCCGAACAAGAGTGGGCCCAGGACTGAGCCCTGTGGGACCCCACTTGTGACAGGCTTTGAGTCTGACATGGCCAGCAACTCTGACCCTGTGGGTTCTGTCACTTAGCCAGTTTGCAACCCATCTTGTGATGTATGGGTTTACATTTAAGCTGATGAGTTTTTCAACGATACCTGAGTGGGGTATTGTGTCGAAAGCCTTTGCCAGGTCAAGGTAGGCTGTATGGACTGCCTTTCCCTCATCAATGGCCTTAGTGACTGTTTCGAAAAAGTCAACCAAGTTTAAAAGGCATGATCTGCCTTTGACAAAGCCAAACTGGGTTGGATCCAAAGTCTGCAAGTTCCCTATGTCTTTATTTATGAGTTCCATTATGATCCTCTCCATGGCTTTGCAGATCAGGCTTGTCAAGCTGATGGGATGGTAATTTCCAGGGTCGGTGGAGGCACCGCCTTTGTGAAGTGGGACCACAGTTGCCGTGCGCCACTCCTTAGGTAGGTATCCTGAGGTGAGGCTAAGATTAAACAGCTGTCCTAACTGCGGGTTTAATTCGTCATTGAGTTCATGGAGCACACAGCCGGGGACACCATCCGGTCCCATGGATGCTGTGTTTTTCGCCTTAGAGAGAGCAGTTCTCACCTGGGCGTTAGAGATGTTTGGGGGGCTACAATTCTCTGGTATAGATATCTCTCCTTTTGGGGGGGGGAGTTTGCACTGAAACTGTCAGCCAGTATATTGGCAATGTCTGTAGGTTCAGTAATTTTCACATAATTTTGAACTAATTCTGAGCATATCTGGGAGTTTCCTCTCAGGTTTCTAACATAGCTAAAGAAGGCCTTATGATTGTCTTTTGAGTCCTTAGCGATTTTTCTCTCAAAATTTGCCTTGGATGATTTTATGAGAGCTCTTAGTTTTTTACTTATAATGATCAAAGGTGTCTTACCTTTTAAGGATTTTGCTCTATCTTGTAGTAGCTTCCTCCTTTTGTTGTAGAGCTTGTTTATGGCTGGGGTCCACCAGACTGGACGCTTGCCTTTGGTACAAAGAGTCTTTGTTTTGTTTGGGATTGCCTGATCCATGCAGTCCTGTAGGTGCTGGTAGAAGGCATTTGTAAGTGATTCAGCGGCTTGAGTAATGTTTACCACCAGCTCGGGGGCCTTAAAAGAGACCACACTAGTCTTTAGAAGTGTGAAGTCTGCTTTTGAGAAGTTCTTCACTGTGGTCTTTTTTATCTCAGGTGGGGGCTGGATGAGGACCTCCAGTGAGATTAGTTTATGATCTGATCTCACCAGTGAGGGGTATACTTCCGGTGTTGAACATTGTGATCCCATGTTCGTGATGATGAGGTCAAGTATGTTTTCACCTCTTGTGGGGATGGTGATTAGTTGTTCCATGGCATTTGAGTTTATGAACTCCAGGAACCTTTGGGCTAGAGTGTTTGGGCTTGAGTAGTGATCCCAGTCTATAATAGGGTAGTTGAAGTCACCTAGTATGATGGTGTTTGGAGATACATTTATCCCCTCCAGTGTTTTCAGGAAAGCTATGTGAGTTTCCTGAGTTTGGGAGGGTGGCCTGTAACATGCTACAAATTGCAGAGCAGTTTGCCTATGGTTAATTGCACCTGGATGGTCTCCGATGCATCGTGCGTTGCCACCAACCTTGAGGTGTGGGTGTCCTTGATGAATATGGACACCCCCCCTCCTTTCTTGGTGTTGTCCGGATTTTGGGGCCGGAACGCATGATATGAGGTAAAACCTGATAGTGCTGGGGTGCTCTCAGGAGCCTTGAACCAGGTTTCAGTCACAGCACAGACATCGATGTTCTCCATACTGAGAAGGGCCTCGAGTGCGTGCATCTTGAGGTTGAGACTTCTGGCATTGGACAGCATTACCCTTAGTTTTTTTCCTTTTTGGTGTTCTAGGGTGGTAGGTTTAGAATTTGAGCCTTGCCTAAAAAGGCACTATGGGGGTGGCAAGAGCCTTTGCCAATATCCGGAAGCCCAGGGGTGACAGGTGCAAGCCGTCCCTTGCGAAGCAGCATGGCTTGTCCAGCATGTCATCCCAGGCAGACAGACATTGGATCCCCTTTGAATGACACCAGATTTTAAGCCAATTATTAAAGCTGATCATCTTATCTCTGTATTGTGGCATCATTCTTGGTGAAGGTAGGATACTGCTCAAGGTCAGGGTCATATCTGCCTGGGCTACATAATCAGAGAGCTCCTCAATGTCTCTTTTCATGTAGTCCAAGGAGGTACATCTCAGGTCGTTTACACCAGCGTGGACAATGACTGAGTCGTACTTGTACCTGCTGTTGAGAGACCTGATTGCTTGCATTATGTGGCGGATTCTAGTGCCCGACAGGCAGCTTACTGTGACCTTCTCCTTACTCAATCTGGTGAGCGGGACGTCAGTGTGTCTGGCTATAGAGTCACCAATGACGAGTGTGTCTGGCATTGTGTTTGGCCTTAAGGGCTGTGACTGTTTGGCACACTGACTGTGTGGTCTATGTGTTGCATGTGTTGTGTCCTGAGGTGGTAGTTGTTTGGGTGTCTGCTTTGGTGGCCTCTGCTGTTTTGGTAGATTTTTGATCAGAGCCTCCGAGTATGTCTTTGTGTGTTTATGTGTATGATTTGAAGTTGTAATAGTACTATGTGAGATTGGGTGTGTGGTGTGTGTGGTACCCTTCTCCTCCTGTCTGGTCTTGCCAGTCTTATTTTGAGAGAGCTCAGCCTCCAGTTTGGCTGTATAGTTGCATCTCTCGCATGTATTTGTGTTTTGTGGGAGAAGGAGAGGGTTGTCTGTGTACATGAGGCAATTGTAACATTGCCTCAATATTCCCAGGTTCACCAGCTGAGCAGGAGAGGACACTTGCAACTGATCCCTCGACATGCTAGAAGGGATAGACAAAGAAACTTAAAAAAAGACTCCGGGGGATGTGGGTGATCGAGAAAGGGGTTTTAGGCTGGTGGGGTACTATCTATAGTAAAAGTGCTATATCAAGATGAAAAGTACTGTAGGAGCAAGTGCTAGGCTTTACAGATAGAGAATAGTCTACTTGGGAATCAAGTAGAGATGAACTTTTTAGTTATAGGATACTGGTTAGATCAGTAGTACAGTTCAAGGAAGGCTGTTTTAAGGGAAAATTTGAAGAATGGACTTTAGGTAGCGAATAGTTTAACCTTGATTAACCGCTGCTCTTGTGTGCTCCTTTGGCAACTCCGCGCTAAATCGCGCTAAAGCGCGCTAACGCACACTTTATAGCAGGGGGCTGGAAAAAACAGGAAATGACCCAAAATGGCCAATGAAATACTAGTTGCTGTCTCTAACCACTCCTCTGAGGACAAACAGGCAGCTCAGTACTCCCCACTCTCACTGGTGAGTAAAGAAACTTCCCTCTGGCCACACAAGAAAATGGAGGAACACAGGAACCAAATACAAAGCCCAGGGATCAGCAAATCTGGTGCCTAGGACAACTAGCTAGGGAAGTTAGGAAAGCAGAAGTATTTTTTTTTGTTTTTTTTAGTTTTTTTGAACAAACAACAGAAAATACAGTAAATGCTTTGTTATTCGACTAAATTGCTATCAAAGGCTAGTACACTTGAGTGTATTAGCCTGTTTGTTAACTTTTAAGCAAAACTTTAGCCAAGAAGTGCAATCAACAATTTAAGCACAGAAAAACAGGAAAAACAGGAAATATAACAGCAAAATAAGCACAGACAGTGGTCAAAAAGCACAATTAATCGAAAACAGCAATAAAAAATGCTAAAAAAATACTTATTATCAAGAAAGTCGCTTTTTCTGCTCTCTGCTGTGTGTATTGTTGGTTTGCCAGAGACCTAGGGTGTGCCATATGTTTGACACCATGTGTGTGAGTGAGGGGTTTAAATTACTGATATGGCCATGGTGATGTAGTTTGGGTAGGTGTGGCTTCACCCTAGGTGTGTTTGCATTGTGTGTGGGTATGCATGCACACAGTTCTACCATGTGGCTTCCCTATACAGGTGTTTGTTGATCAGCTGCAGACCATACCAGGCAGGGTGTGCAGTACACCACCTCTGCCCATGGACATGAGAACTGTGCCTGATATGGGTTCCACGGGCACACCCAGGTACAAGCCTTGATATGCTACTCTCCCCTGATGATGACATATGTCCACTGGAACCAGGTCCATCCTGGGACTGGCCAGGGTCACATGCATGTGGCCTGCTGTAGTGTGGTGTAGACAGCACCCCCCTCTGCAGTGCTGGGGCTGACACTGCCACTACGGGAGTAGCTTGGTGTCCTTGCACATCCACGTTGACCTCCAGATGTTGGTGTTGCTGACCTACGTCCATGTGGCAGTTGCACCACTCCCACCACATGCTCTAGCATGGACAGTCCACACTTGTAGAAACCCACCATCTCACCCCACCGTCTAGCCATGACCTCTGTATAATAACGGAGGGCACCTGCAAGATCACAGATGTTGTCACAGCTAAAAAAGCAGCCCTCTGCAGCCTCAGACCCTGTCTGGTGTACCGTTCCATATGTGCCTGTGCCACCATGACAGCCTGAAACATGCATCTGGTGGTACCAGATATGTCACTTCTGCCAGGGGCACGATGAGCAGCAGCCCTCCCATGAGCATTCCTGTACATCTGCCTATTTGGTACCGTGCCGGACATCCGGCTATGGCTGCTGTGTCCAGACATAGCAACCATAGATACTACACTATCCTGTGCACTACCACCAACCACCAACTGTCCCTCTGCTATGGCCACTGCTGATGGGGTATGTATAGGCACTGTGCCTATGTGCGGGGATGGGGTGGATAACAGGGGGATGTCAAACGATGGTGCAGTTTCAGCCTCTGACAAACCTGCCTGTGCCTCAACACACCTATCATCATTTTCAGTCTCTGTATGGACACCAACATCAGATTGCATGCAGGGGGACCCTGACCCACCTCGCCACCTGTGAGGGGAAAACAAGAAATGTATGTTAAGACCTGTACATCATTGCTTAACAGTACACACACACACACACACACACACACACACACACACACACACACACATGATGATACATACCATGGCCTTGCAGACCAGGCTCATCAGGCTAATGGGATGGTAGTTCCCGGAGTCCTTCATGGCTTCCCCTTTGTGGAGTGGGATAACCATTGCGGTGCGCCATTCAGTGGGCAGAAAGCCTGAGGTGAGGCTATGATTGAATATGGTACTTAGGTAGGATGCCTGTTCATTCTGTAGTTCATGTAGAATGCAGCCTGGGATATTGTCAGGTCCCATGGATGCTGTGTTCTTGGCTTTGGAGTGTGTGTTTTTTACCTGTGCAGCCGTGATTACAGGAACTTTGTATTCTTCCAGTATAGAGATGAGTCCTCTAGGGGGTGAGAGGGGGGTAAAGTTAGCACTGAACCTATCTGCCAGGATGTTGGCAATATCAGTTGGTTCTGTATATTTAGTGCCATTGTGCTGTAACTCAGAGCAGATCTGAGTGTTGCCATTGAGATTCTTGACATAGCTATAGAATGCTTTGTGCTTGTCTTTAGAGTCAGTGGCAATTTTGTTTTCGTAACAAGCTTTGGAACATTTTATGAGGGATCTCAGCTTCTTACTGAGGTTGACCAGGGAGTTCCTCCAGTCATGGGATTTTACTCTTTTTTGCAACAGTTTCTTTCTTCTGTTGTAGAGTTTGTTTATGGCAGAGGACCACCAGATTGGCTTCCTTTTTTTGGAGGATAGCATCTTGGTTCTAGTAGGGATAGCATGATCCATGCACTTGTGTAAGTGCTTATAAAGTGCATTTGTGTAGGATTCAGCAGTCGTACCTCTGTTGTCCATCTGCATGGGTGTCATGAAGTTTGCCACTTCTGTCTTAAGAAGTCTGAAGTTGGCTTTAGAGAAATTTTTTATGGTGGTTTCCCTAATTGCGAGTGGGTACGGGATGTGGATGTCTAGGGTGATTAGCTTGTGGTTGGATCTGACCAATGAGAAATTGACTTTTGGTGTGGAACACTGGTTGCCCATGTTGGTAATGACCAGGTCTAGGATATTGCTGCTCTTGGTGGGGGTGTGAATAAGTTGATCCAAGGCATTGGAATTTATGAATTCCAGAAAACGTTGAACAAAAGAGTTTGTGCATGAGTAGGTTTCCCAGTTAATGGTGGGGTAGTTGAAATCATCCATTATTAGGGTGTTGTGTTGTACCCTAATACTTTCCAGTGTATCAAGAAATGAGGAGTGGGAATCCTGGGGCATGGTAGGGTGTCTGTAGCAAGCTATAATTTGGATTGCGGTCTTGCCCAGAGTTAGTTGTACTTGTTTAATCTCGGATGCATTATGCTGTGCAACTAGCCTGGAGGTGTGGATATCCTTAATGAATATGGACACACCTCCACCTTTAGTGCTTCATTCCAGGTTAGGTGGCCGAAAGGTGTGGTATGAATTATTGCCTGGTAATGCAGGGGTGCTCTCTGGAGGTTTGAACCAGGCCTCTGTCACTGCACAGATGTCGATGTTCTCCATTTTAAGGAGTGCCTCGAGTGAGTGCATTCTGAGGTTTAGACTTCTAGAATTGAGTAGCATTACTCTCAGATTTTGCTTGCTTGTACCTGTTACAATGGTGAATTTGTCATTTGAACCTTGCCTAAAAAAGGCACTATAGGGGTGGCAAGAGTCTTAGCCAGTATCCAGAATCCCAAGGGAGACAGGCGCAGGCCATCTCTGGCAAAGCATCGTGGTCTGTTGATCATGTTGTCCCAGGCAGACAAATACTGGATCCCCTTAGAATGACAGCAGAAGCTTAACCAATTGTTGAGGTATATCATTTTGTCTTTGTACTGCGGTATCATTCTGGGTGATGACAGGATGCTACTCACGGTTAAGGTCATACCTGCCTGGGCTACAAGATCAGAAAGCTCCTCCATGTCTCTTTTCATGTAGTCCATGGAGGTACGTCTCAGGTCATTCACACCAACATGGACAATGACAGTGGTCATATTTGTACTTGTTGTGGAGTGACCTGAGTGCATGCATTATGTGGTGGATCCTGGCACCTGACAGGCAGCTGACAGTAACTTTCTCCTTGTTTAGCCTTGTGAATGGAACATCAGTGTGCCTGACTATAGAGTCACCTATTACTAGAGTGATGAGTGCGTTGTTATGCTTTATTGGCTGAGGTTGAATGACACACTGAGTTTGTGGGCTATGTGTCATTTGGGTTGTGATGGGGGGGTGGAGTTTGCTTGCGTTTCTGCTTTGGAGGTCCCTGATGCTTGGGCAGGTTTTAATTGAGAGCCTCCATGAATGTAGGTGTGTGTTTTGTGTTTCTATGTGTGTGTTTTGGCGGTGTAGGTTTTGAGGGCCTATGTGATAAGTGTGGCGTGGTGCAAGTGTTTAACTTCTCCTCTTGACTGTCTAATTCAGTCTTGGGTGAAGAGAGCTTTGCTTCCAGTTTGGCTATATAAGTGCATCTCTCACAGGTTGTAGTGTTGGGTGGTAGAAGGAGAGGGTTGTCTGTGTACATCAGGCAATTGCCGCATTGCCCCAAGATGCCCAGATTCATCAGGTAGACAGGAGAAATCACTGAGAGCTGACCCTTAGACATGCCTGGATAGGTGCTTATTTATTAAGTACTAAAAACTGCTTTCCTGTAGACAAGTGAGGAAAGCTGAGTGCTGTAGTAATTTGCAGCTTATTTAGTGTTTACAACGAGTTCTGAACAAGTGCTGAGTTAAAAAAAAACAGATTTGAGTGCTGAAACTAGAAAACTGGCTAGTTCTAAGAAACAAAATTAAGCTAGAAGGCTTCCCTCTAACACAGAAAGGCTTGGGGGCTCAAAATCCTACAAACAGTGTAGACCACTTAATGGAAAGGCAGGAAACAAGCTTAAAAATGTTTTATTTTTTCTTTCCCAGATGCTCTCTTTGTACACAGTAGGAGTGCCTGAAATCAGAATATGATCTCACTGCACTCAGTTGATTGAGCAAATGAGATGGGCCCAGAAGGAGTATCCAAACACAAATTTACAAGTGGGTCGGACAGTTTAAAAGCCACCAAGATTAACACCAAAACAGAAACATGGAGGTTGGGTAGGGAACTAACTGAAAAAACAAGAGTCCAAACCTACATTTCAGTTAATATTTAATGCAACACAAACAAGTCAATTAAAATGCTGTATTATTTGTAAAAAGTGCAGATAAAAGGTACTTAAATTCTCTTATACATCCAGTTGAATACAGCTAGATCTTAGCTGGCCAAAGCTGAGGTTTTAACCAGAAAATATTTCAAAATGTACCACTTAAATAGGCAGTGACAGCATATCAATGAATGAGACTAACCCTGCCTGCAACTACTAACAGGCAATAAAATTCTAGCAAGCACTAACTAATAAAACAGAGTCAAAACTTCCAGTTCAGTTAATATGCAATGCAACACAAATAAAGCAATTAAAATGCTGTATTATTTGCAAAAAGTGCAGATATAAGGTACTTAAATTCTCTTACACATCGAGTTGAATACAGCTAAATCTTAGCCGGCCAAAGCTGAGGTTTTAAGCTCAATCATTAACATATCATTATTCTAATTGCCTAGACAAGTGACCACAAAACATGACCTGTTATTCCATTACCTCTGTCACTTGATTGGAGTCGGTCTTACAAAGACTCACTGCTGTCATCCAGTGTTCACCCTAGGTTTGTCCAGACATCGTGAGCATGTCCCCCATATGTTAGGAGCTACTACAGTCACTCAATAATGTCACACACTGGAGTGTCATATGTAACTATTGCTCAGTAAATGCAAGATCTGTTGCTCTATTAACTTATTATGTGGACAACAGTAATATTTGGATACACTCACTGGTGTTGTCTAGTAATTCCCCAGTGCATCTGTAGTGCTGCATACGTGGTATTATTTCACCTTTCTGCTAATTGCAATTTTAACAGTATACCTGGTGTCTAGTTTCCCTCCCAATGCATGTTCCATGCTACAGACCTTATTATAGTATCAGCTCTCTTGAGATTACATATCAGACAAGTATTCCTGGTGTCTCATGTGTCAGTCCATGTCCATGTACTGCATGATTCCAAAGGAAAGTCGAGACGTATGAACAACCCCACAAACACACATGTGCATACACTGACACACACACACAAACACACACACACATGCACACACACACACACACACACACACACACACACACACACACACACACACACACACACACACACACACATCCTACATGCATCAACCCCCGTCTACTCCACTTGATTGCACTTACAGACAAAATAACCCCCCCCCCACACACACACACACACACACACACACACACACACTTACAGGTGAGGTTGCACAAAGATATTACACACAGACCTCCCATTACCCATCTGTCAACATGCATAACATATGGTACTCAACAGCATGCAGTGCAGCTATACCCAATCCATGCTAGCAACAGTATACATGTGTGTGATGCATGGGCTCTATTAGTAGGTGATGCCCCTTCCCCTGGAAACCACTGCGCCAATGTACACAGTATTGCTGTGCACCTGTTCAGCACCCTGCCATGTACTGTACACCATACCTCACAGGTGTACACACCATTTCTGAATGTGTATTACTGTGTCAGTTATGCCTGCTCTGTTGCTCACAGCCCCTATGCATTTGTCTGACAAATACCTGGGATGATATGTGGACAGATGTCATTTGTGAATGCCTGCTGTCTGATTTACAGATGTCACCATCAGTGGTTCATGTATGACCAATATGTTACAATTACATTGACAACCAGCAAAACTTACTGTGGCCATGGGGAGTGTACACCCCTTCATTGATATGATGCTCTCTTCCTTTATATGCCATGGGACCACATTACTGTATATATTAACATTACATGAGCCTGATATGTGACATATGTCCTGTACAATCGAATGTGTTAGTTGTGCTGATGCTGATTGAGATGCATACACTTCGTGGGTGCATATGTGTGCACAGCCCTATCATGATGGTTTGTTGCACCTACTGTTATGTGTACTACAGCAGTCACTATTCCTGGCAGGGGTATACTAGCATGGGCCATCTGCATTTACCAGTATATGGTCAGTCTGCCCTACACATGTCCCCCAACTCTGCATGATTGCAAGGTCAACTCATGTGCACATCCCTTGGAGTTCACACATTGCTGTCACTATTGCTGTGGAGTCAGGGTTATGTCTGCCACAGTTCCTGACCCTGACTGTGTGCAGATACAGCCATTCATAGCATCCTTTGGTTCCCTGCTGCAGTGCACTGTTGTGTCATGATGACACCCCCTCCCCACCTTCAGCCTTTTTGCAGATGCTTGACAACTATGGCCTACACATGTGTGTCAGTTTGCAGTGTGCCAAACACTGAAGACCACGTGTAACAGCCTAGTCCCAGCTAATGCATGGCCAACATACAGGTGTACACTGGCACTGGCACGGTACAGATGGGGATGGTGGGCCTGAGGTGGGGTGAGTTGTTGGTTGGGCAGCACATGTATCGTACATGATACTGTCTGTAGGTTTCCAATGTGGTCTTGGTAAACCAGTACACATTGCAATGCATGCCTTTTGGGGACCTCTTCTGTTATGCATATGCTACCTGTAGAGGGGCCTGGCTAATGGTTCATGTGGTACAACTGTCATGTCTGATTACCCTAACCCATGGGCCACACATTTGTAGAGTCCAGGCAATTGCTGAAATGTGTACTACACAGCCAGTACTTGTTAGACATTCCTGCAACCCCCTCAGTGCTGTGGCATGTGAACAGGCAGCCTGCATGACCAGTTTGCTACATGTGACCTCATCTGTCTTGGATGGCCATCTGTTTATTTCCTACATTATTCCTGTCCTATACATCCTCGCCACATACATGACTGTCTGCACTGTTAGACCATGGTATATGCAATGGTGAGGTATGGCTATATGTCCAACTCATGGGTGCTACCTGTTGGGTATAGGTCTCACCCCATGGCATCTAAGATGTGTGCAAGCCATGACTGCCTCTGTTGCAGGTAAGTGTGAACATTTAATGGCTAAACATCTTGGACAGCAGACCAATTCTTGGTGTGACATTGGGGATGTGTACTTGCTGGAAGGTGCATTTCCATGACAAATGTCTGCAGTCAGTACCTCAACAGCTGCTTCCACTATATTTTATCTGGAGTGTGTGCACACATATGCTTCCAGTTTTCATAAAGGTATGTAATACCCATATTTACTGTCCAGACATACGATTCCATATTACATACTCATTGCTCATGTTAGGACCACATTCTAGGTTGTGGACTGCAGTATTGTGATATGCCGTAGTGTAGATCTGTAACAGTTGCCATTGTAATACTGGTATATACACTGTTGTAGCACTGTGTAAGGGTGATGTTTGACAAATGTCCCTACTGTAGGCCATTTTTCCCACCATTATTTTCATCTCTGTGCACACATTTTGCAATGGCAGGATGTTAGTTATATTGCAGGAGTCTGACATACCATTCAGATACACCATCATGATAACCACTGTGATGCAATGCAGTTAACAGCAACAATACATGAATATGTACAGCATGCATTATGGATAGGTGTGTTAAATGTGTGCATGGAATATACCATAGCCATAACATGACCGGTGTATTGGCAAACTTGAACAAACACCATACTCACCAGCTACAGGCTGCTGCCTTGGAGGTATACCAGAGGGACCTACATAAGAGTGTGAGAGATGTGATGTCAGTAGCCACAGCTTTGGCATTAGTACAGTGTGGGTGCAGCATTATAGTACATCAACAGTACAAACCCACAATACTACAGCTTATGCACATCTGTTTATTACTACGCAGCAATAGACTATATATATGTAATCTCACATATGCATGATCTAACTGTACAGATGCAGATGGATATGCAACAGTGGTCTACTGATGTGCCTTGTGGCCTTACCTGCATGCTCCTCTGCCATTATGTGGGTAGCACCCACCTCCACTATGCTCTCCGCCAGGTGTTATGTGTGCAGACGGGCAGGTGCCCCGAGGCTGGCAAGGAGCTCCTCAACATGTGTCAGGGGGGATGGATGGCATGACCCCCCCTGTTGCGAGCTGATCCCCCCTGACTGCAGCAGCATGCTGACAGGCATTGTGAAGTAGGTCTGTGCAATGATGCCGGACCTGCTCATAACTGCTGTTATGAAGGCCGACATCATTTAACCAGTGGACAAGATCGATCCATAGGGTGGTCTGCTCCTGCTGCTCATGGACTGTTTGGCCAAACAACACCTGGTAGTGCTGGACCAGGTGTGTGATGATGACCTCATTCTCGTCTGCTGTATAAACAGGAGACCTCTCATGGGACATCTTGCCTGAAAGACATAAAGATGGAAACAGGTCTGAGCAACTCATACAGCAAGGTTATCATAGTTCTTAATACACATCTCTTCCTCCCCCCAACCATATCTGCAACAACAATCTGATCGCACAACTCAACAGGTATGTTTACAGAATACCTACTATTGGGACATATATTGTATTGTACCACACTTTGAGCTATGTGTTTGTAGCCATGTTCCCTGTGGGGACATTATCATTGCTGGCATGTTACTGACAATGTCATCTGCATGCCATTGTAAGGGCCACTATGGTTCCATATATGCATGTGGTCTGTTTATGTGATTGTTGCACATCTGTTGTTTTGTGTTATTGGGGATATCTATGCATGCAGTTGGACATGATCCGGGAATGTGTGGACTATTACTACCCACATATGTTCTATAACAGTGACACAATAGCATGTTTATGGAACAGTTGCCAGCAGAACCACCTCTCCCACCTCATCTGGCCATGTTACCAGGCCACGTCACATGTGGGACCCACCCTGGGGCCTCCTCATGTACTGGTCCTGCAATACCTTCTGGTGAAATCACCTCAGGGGATGGTGTCTCCGCCCCCACCCCCGGGAGCACATGCAGACATGATTCTGTCAGCTGAGTTCAGGTCCAGGGTCTGGTGCATAGGGAGCTCCACAGAGACTTGGGGGATGTGCTACAGCACCTTGAGGCCCTCAGTACACACTCACAGGGTCCACATGTTCCTCCTGTTCTGCCTCCAGCCCAGGCATCTTCAGACCCATGAAGCTAATGTTGTGACTGTCCATGGGTGGCAGCTTTGTTCCCACTGTTTCCATATGGGGGCTCATAGGGCTTCTACATTGCAGACGACACTCCCCATCCAGGGTGTTTACACACCACATGTGTCATATACCGCCCCTGTAGGCTGTCTTCTCTATCTTCCAATCCAACCCACTTTTAAAAATATACCTGCTATCCTTCCCCAAATTCCAAATCTCACCTTCACAAACAAGAGCAATGTGTTCCCAACATGGGGTTCACACATGACATAACTGTCCATGTTGCACACACTTACTGCTGTATATATATATATATATATATATATATATATATATGTGTGTGTGTATTGATATGTGTGTGATGTTCCCTCACACATAACATACAGCACTGTGATGCAAAACTAGGGGACATGTATTTATATTATTTATATACATATGTGTGTGTGTTTGTATATATGTAGACATACACACACACACACACACACACACACACACATATATATATATATATATATATATATATATATATATATGTGTATATATGGGTCACCTTCATTTCATCGACACTTCATTTCACTGACAACCAAGTCAGCAGGCCCAATTCACCGAAAATACATTTTACTGGCACTTCATTTCACTGACACTCATTTAGTTGAAAATGATATATGGCCCATTCCCCACTGTAGAGTGACCCTGTAGTTAGAATATATAGTAAGGGGGTGTGGGGGGCACAGCTCCCCACAATGTGGGGTGTGGGGGTGAAGCCCCCCACATATCATAAACGTTTTACAGTTTACAGATGCATTCTTACAAGTGCAATGAATAACTATTACCAAAGAAGCATTGTAGAATCCTAGTATGAGCCCCCCACACACCCCATTGTGGGGGGCTGTGCCCCCCACCCCCCTTACTATATATTCTAACTCCAGGGTCACCCTACAGTGGGGAATGGGCCATATATCATTTCTGATTAGATGAGTGTTGGTGAAATGAAGTGCCAGTAAAATGAACTTTCGGTGAATTGGACCTGTTGATTTGGTATCAGTGAAATGAACTGTCGATGAAATGAAGGTGACCAATAAATATATATATATATATATATATATATATATATATATATATATATATATATATATATGTGTGTGTGTGTGTGTGTGATATTATATATATATATATATATATATATATATATATATATATATATATATATATATATATATATATATATATATATATATATATATATATATATATATATATATATATATATATATATATATATATATCTATGGTGCATTCAGACATCAGGATCACACTGTCTAACTCTCCTTCTTACACAGTTGCACTGTTCTGCCTTGCTACAACACAGACAGGTGCCACATGTGGACACAGCCTAATATTGGGGGGGTATGTATGTATATATATATATATATATATATATATATATATATATATATATATATATATATAGATATGTATATATAGACAGATTGCAGATAAGACTATTACACACCTATGGCATTTCTGCATGCTACATTACACGTTAACTTGACTGTCCTGCAAGTGGTGGGCTCTGGAATCCACGTGTCCATCATAATGGCATTACTTCCACCACCAGCTATTGGCCACATTAATATACATGTTTTGCATTAAACAACACACACTATGATGGCTTGCATCTTGTCAGTCAGTGCTGACCTGCACAGTTGACAGGTATGGCCCACTACCCTCAGGGACAGACACAACTGTCCATAGCAGTTGTTCACCTGGAGATCATTACAACACATGATGGCACATATAAATCATTCCACATCATCTATCCCATTATTATGGACCAAGTACTACATTAAATTACATGCATATATACTTCACATACCTGTTGTGGGAATGATGTCTGTTCTGGATAGTTTGCTGGATGGATGTTTTTTTTTTGTGTTTTTTTTTTTTTTTTTGGCTTTGGCTTTCACTCTCTCTCTCTCTCTCTCTCTCTGTATCTTGGTCTCTCAACATTAAATGGATTGAGCTGCTTTGAATAGATTGCAGCATGGATTGTGTAGGTGATGCACATGATCAGGTGATGGCCTCTGCACCAGTCAGTGTCCTCCACTTGCTACCTGCATGCAGCATGCTTTGTAGTACTTCCAATTACCACTTTCATGGTAACCCACTACTATAAATCCCTACATCATGTGGGCATGGTCCCTTTACCTTACCTGTATGAAGGACATCTTTCCTGTGTGTGGGCAGCAGTGTTATAAACAGCAGGTAGCAATACCTCTTACAAGAGGATTTGCAGACTCACCCCAGCTACATATTTGTATAAGGTTCCAGACCTACAGACTGTGTGAGTAGTGTTCTTATATGTATTGTATAGCACCAGTGTTGCAGGGTTTGTGTATACATACTAATTTAACATGAAATGCAGTCTGTCTGCATAGCTGTCAACTGTGGGCCTATCCACATGATGGCCAGAGGTGTGTCTGTTATGTTTTGTCTGTCCACCACACAGGTCTTATGTCAGATATATCACTGGCATTGTGTGTGTTGAGTGCTATCAGTACATGGCTACATCCATTTGTGTTTCTGACTTCATATTCCTGTCTAAGGGTATGTTGCAGACTATCCTGTAACACCAGCAACTTTCTCAGTGTATGACAACACTATTCCACATATGGCCCTGTGTTCCGGCCTCTGTCCTCCACCTATATACTAGGCTTTGTCCGTATGACATGCAGTAAGGGGTTCTTATTTAGTGGCCTGTGATTATGTCATGCTGCCATTCCTGCCATCATTCCAGTGCTGTTGTGGCCCCCACACATATTGTGGGGTAGGGTCCATATATACGTGGGCTTCAGATGCACAGAACATGTGTACCCTTCTGCAGTCCAGAGGTCAGTGTATTTAACAGTGTTATATGCCCCAGTAAGTCAGTCTATGGGGGGTATGCACCATATATAACCTAGGCTGTTACAACACATGAGGGATATCACTAGTAAGCCACCTTAAGGTATATGGCTGTACATTACCATACATTTCACCTTGGGAAACTTGGTGGCCTAGTGCTTACTGTCATAAGGACTGTTCTGTTTGCCAGTGTGATTGTGATGTTTTCAGTTATGCATTGTTACGTAACAGATACATCCCATTGTGTCAGCTTAAGTCATTTCCCCCTATGGATTGAGTACAGAGTATAATTATAGGCTGCTTAACTATACATATGCATTACTTACTGGTGATTGATTGTTATCTTCTGGCCCAGTCTTTCTTTACTGTTGTACTACTTGAGGGCCTTGACCTGGACAGCAACATATGTTACGCTTTCGGATTACTGTATAAAATGATCTGCTTGAGAGTTGCATTCCTCAGTTTGTATGTATTTCAAAGTCTTAACAGCTATATGACATGGCATATACAACTGTAATAGCACACAAATAAAATTTTCTTATGTATGCAAACCTGTGTGTGGTGTCATATCCTTTGACTTCTCTGTGGGTATACGTTTCAGGCAACAATTGTCTTTTGTATGAGTGCTCATACACTGTACATTTGAAAAGGTGGCAACTGTAGGAATACTAGCTGTTCAATATGCTGTGCACCCTCTAAATATGTATCTTCAGATACATATCTAATGTGTGTGTATGTGTAGTTACATATCTATCTATCTATCTATCTATCTATCTATCTATCTATCTATCTATCTATATATGTGTGTGTGTATGTGTGTGTATCTGCATACATGTGTGTGTGTATATGTATCTTTGGAATGTTTATTGCTTCCACATTGTACATTCCCTATGGTAGCCAGACTGTACTGCATGATATGTTATTGATACCATACTGATATCATACAGGTGGGGATGGATTACTGTTAACGTCTTGTGGCCATGTTGTGTAGGGTCCTGCATTTGGGACTTGCAACAGCTGGTATTGTGTTGCAGAGCAGATCTGTTTGGCTGTGGGGGAGGGGGTAATATCAATAATTACAAGAGGTATTTAGCTTGGGCCCCCACATCCCCATTAACAGAGCCTTTGGTCATATATGTATTTGTTATGTTCTCTTTTATATCTATAGATATATATCTGTATATACATACATATATATATATATATATATATATATATATATATATATGCAGATATGTATATATATATATATATAATATATATATATATATATATATATATATATATATATATATATATATGTGTGTGTGTGTGTGTGTGTGTGTGTGTATGTATAAATACATTTCCTGTACTGTTGAATGACTGTGCTAGATGATATGTTTGTGAAACCATCAGGGTTATGTATATCTGACATGCCTTAGTAGTAAATTACTTTGGCTGTGGTGTGCAGGGTCCTGGGTTCGATCCTTGCAAATACTGTTTATTTTGTTGTTGGGCAGAACAAGGGCCATTGGATACAGAGTGATTAAGGCACTTTTAAGCAGTTTAGGTGGGTTTGCAAAGGTAAGCACTGCTAACTTCCGGTTACAGTTTCTTATACTGATTTAACTTCTCAATTGTGTAACCTGTGTAGGCATTGCTTACCTCAGCACAAACAAGCTTAAACCCACTTACTGCTGCTTAAAAGTGCTTACTCCTGCTTACCCCTGTGCTAATTTCTTTAAATGAAATGAGAAAGGGTTGATAGGAAAATGGTGAAAAAGGGGCACAAAGAGGGAAAGACATTAGGGAAACTAGCTAGGAATGTGCAGGACTGGTGTAGGGAAGTTCCCTAGCTGTCCATTTCTTCTCCAGCAACAGCTGTGCATATACACTGATTTGGAGGTAGATTTGGGCACTCATAACCCTGAGAGAGAGGTGAGGACAACAATAATATGTTGTGAAACCAGTTATACCAGATTACATGTGTCCAGTGGACATGTGTGCAAAATGGGCAGCTATGTATGGGGTGAGAATTTTTTTTGGGGGAACACATTGCCCCTTTTATATTTTTTTAAGGTGAGAGAGGGATGTTGGGGAGGGATAGTAGATATATTTGGGGAGGTAGGTTGGGTAGGATAACAGACAAGACAGACAAGACAGCATACAGGGGCAGTATATGACACATGGGGGGGTAAACACCTTGGATGGGGAGGGGCGTTTTAAAGTCAGAAGCCCATGAGCCCCTTAGTGGAAACAGTGGGACTAAGGTCCCCACCCATGGGCAGTCACCACTGCACCTTCACAGCTCTGAAGGTGGCTGTGCTGGGGGCTGTGTAAGAGAGGCAGACTGACCCATCAGTTGCAGCACATGGCCCTCATGCTGGCATAGCAGATCTCCAAACTCCCTGCAGAGCTCGCTACACACCAGACCCTGGACCTGGTGACGGATGACAGTGTCCTGTCCATGCTCACTCCTGGGGGGACAAGCCCCATCCCCTGAGGTGGTTCCACCCAAAGGTGGTGCAGGACCAGCAGATGAGGAGGTCCCGGGGTGGGACCCAGATGTGCTGGTGCCAGGTGCCATGCCAAATGAAGTGGCAGAGGTGGGTCCACTGGGACCGGCCTTCCCTAACATGCTATGGTGTTTCAATTTTACAACATATGTGGGTTAGTAATAGTCAGCATATTCCAGAATTAGGTATAACAGCATGATTAGATATTCTCATTAACCTAAAAAACTAGATATGGAACAGTTACATAGCAAACAGAACACATGCATATATGGAGCCACAGTGGCCATTACAACAGCATGCAGGTACATTGATGGCAGCATGCCACCAATGTGGGAGTATTTCAACATGGCACATGCATAGAAACAAATTTAAATATTTATCAAACAATATGACATATATTCCAATGGGTTTACATTAAAGAAGCGAACGCTTTAAAAAGCGAATGCTTATTCATCGACCCTAGTTCAGCGAAAAAAAAATATATAAATTTGTATTTAATGTGGGGGGCTTCACCCCACACACACCCCCCAGTTAAATATACCAACTCTGAGATCGCACCACAGTGGAGGAAACAGCAAACTCCTGAAAGCGGCCTAGCGATTTTTTTCCCTGAGAAAAAATTTGCTGTTTGGGACAGTCTGGATTTTCAGCATTCACTGAAATAGAGTCAATGAATCAGCGTTCACTTTTTTAAGCATTCGCTGATTCAATATAGACCTGTCCCAACAGTAGATTTTATAGTGCACATACTGATTGAGTTGTGTATTTAGTTTATTGTTGCAGATATGGTGGGGGGGGGAGATGTCAATTAACAGCTTGTATATCCCTATAGTTCTCATTACTTTCCTAGTCAGTGCTGTGATCTGTACCTTACAGGTATTATTACACTACCCTATGGCCTTAGTTTGGACAGTGGTATGGATGTAGACAACTATATACATGAACTGAGTTTTACCTGCAGTATATACCTCTTACCTGGTATATCTGTGGAGGTATTGTTTGTTAACACTACCTGACTGTTTCTACACATATTCCCATATTCCAGGTTGATGTTATGCACATACATCTCCATATCTTATTGCACACACTCTGGGCATGTCTTGACAACATGCAGGTGATGCCGGGACATATTTTGACTATTGCCCTCATAAATCATTGGTGAGTTGTACAATGACAGGTTTGTTTTCATAGACATTTTCCAAATATGTACAGGCCTGACAGTCAGTTATATGACATTAAATGCTGCCTACATGTCAGAGATTAGCATGCTGATATGTCAGGGGGACAGGGTAACAGCCAGCAGATATGAGCCGACTAACTGGACATTCTGGACAAATTTGTACAGTTGAGGGGTATGATTCTACATTCAGCTTACTACCACTCCCAGGATGCGAACCATGGCTGTGTCTGCTAAAAATAAATCAGTGTACATCACAATTGAGTGTGCTATTTAGATATTGCTGTGTATCTCTTCTTTGATTTTTGTCTATAAGTCTCCCGTGGTTTTACAATCTGACCTTGTAAGTACAACTCTTATACAGGGTTTCCTTGACAGTTTTATTATGTAGCACAGTGTGGATGACTAATGATGAGTAATACCTTATTATTCAGAGAAACTGCAACACTAACAATGCCATACAATGCCAGAGTAAATAGTACCAGTCCAGGATTTCAATCTTTTATTTCTAGGCAAAGTTTTTGTATCTGACAGACCCATGCGGGGAGAATGTTTGTTAGCACTACCTGAATGTTTCCACACATATTACCAAATTCCACATTATTATTATTATGCACATATGTCTCACTGTTACTGCACACACTCTGGTCATAGCTTCACAATATGAGGGTGGAGATGGGACATACTTTGCTTATTACTCTCATAGCATTTTGTTGAGTTGCTAGAGTGAAAGGTTTGTTCTTACAGATGTCTGACGATCAGTTGTATGTCATCATTTGCCGCCTAAACATCTGGGATCATCCCACTGATTTGCCAGGGGGACAGGGTGACAGGCAGCGGATATGGGCCAATTAACTGGACATTCTGGACATACTTGTACAGTTGTGGGGTATGATTCTGCATACAGCTTACTACCATTCCCAGGATTCAAACCATGGCTGTGTGTGCTAAAAATACAGCAGTTCATGTCTCAGTTGAGTGCGCTATTAGGATTATGTTGTCTGTCTTTTTACTGTTTTCTATCCAAGTCTCTGTTGTACAATATGACCTCTTGTGATTACAATAGTCATATACAGACATTCCTATGCATGTTATCTATGTAGCACAGTGTGGATAACAGTGCTTAATACAACAGTACAATTAGGAGATTGCAACACTACATTACCATATGATATCAGAGTAAACACAGGCAGTCCAGAAGTTAGACCTTTATTGTCAGTCTGTTAACCTGTTATTTCCATACAACCTATATGAGACTCTTCCTGCCATATTGTCTGGTGTATTCAGTACATGCCTTAAACAATACAGGTTTTATACTGGCAATGAACCTTCTACTACTTTTAGATTTATTTCTTATGACAGTACATGCAAGAGTATTACTAACCTGCCTCGTGACACAACCTTTACAATCTACAGGCATGGGTTTCCCACTTCACAGCCCACTCGTCTGCCATTGTCAAAGGCATAAGAGGAATATTTAGCCATACCTATCCATAATATACATGGGCTGGCAATTATTAAGCAGGTAGTTGACTGATACTTACACATGTCTGGGACATCCCCCGTCCACCTAGCCTCTTGAGTCCACTGATCCAAGAGCTCCCTCTTTCTCTGCTTCAGGTCAGCATAGTGATGCCTGACCTAATCACCAGTTCAAGGTATGCCAGTGACACTAGTGAGTTCATGGGTGAGACAGTCCCAGGCTTCTGATTTGTACTGGGAACCCCAGTACTAGCCCTGCAACAGTCTCTGATCATGGTCTTTAAGAAGGAGTCCTGCCATGACTTTGGACTCCTGGATGCCCCTGCGCTTCACCCAAAAGTGCACTCCTTCTCCCACACTGGTCATAGTGCCTACAGGAGGAAACTGCAACCAGTTATGAGCTGTATTTCCATCTGTTGGGTTTAAATAGGGCTGATTGTACGCACTTTCCCACAATTGGATGATTTTGAAAATGCTAAGCTATGGGCATACCTGCTTAACTAAGGTTGGCATTGCTTAAAAGGGTATACCAATGGGCAAAGTGATTTACCTGGCCTACACATTGCTTACACCTAGTAAGCAGGGCTGTGCAATACTTAGCATTGCTTAATTTTTAATTTGCATACTATTTGCTGTTTGGCATTGATTTATTATTCATCACATGTTATAGATGGGGCCCATGTGTTTATTAGGGGATTTCAACATTTTCTTACAATGACACCTCACATCTGGACTTAATGCAGTACTTCAGTTCACATATTTATGTTATGTAGTAGGTTATACAACATAAAACTGTATATAGATTCCTTTCACATGTTAAGTTTAATATTCCTATAGTGAGGATATGTATGGTGATACCTCAGTCTTATGTAGTGCTGTGATGGCTTACTGGTTAACTACTGTGACTATAGTGTACAGGGTCCTGGGTTCAAGACGTGCAAGGGCTGTTTATTTTGTTGCTGGGCAGAACAGCGGCTGTTGCATACAGAGTGATTAAGGCACTTTTAAGCAATTGTAAGCGGGTTTGAATGATGGTAAGCAATGCTAACTTCGGGTCAAATATGCTTACAGAGAGTTATCTTCAATATTGCTTAACCTGTGTGCGCATTGCTTACACCTGCGGAAATGGGCTTAAACCGGCTTACTACTGTATAGCCGAGTGACTTCTCCAGACATTTCTGCTCTCCTACTGTGCCTCTAGGTATCAAATATTGCCTGTTCATATTTGCATTAATAAGTCCAAAACCATGCTACTTACAAGGTATCAGAATATTTTATCTTGAAGCATACATGATGGCAAACACAATTGTATTGATATATGACCTCTGTCAATTAGTATTCGGTAGAATTGTAAGGTGATAACTTCATTTTTAAAGGCTGAAGCCACACCCACTGGGAGTTAAAGGTACACACTTAAAAGAGCTCTACTGGAGGGAATGAGTTAAATATGCTTACTCCCACTTACTACTGCTTAGTAGTGCTTACTCCCACTTATCCCCACAATAATTTAGACAGAAATGTAAAATGGTTCTTGGTGACACCTCACATGTGCATTTAATGCAGTACTCCAGTTCACAAATATGTGTTATTTAGTAGGTTATGCAACAAAAAATATTGTTCATAAAGTGATTTGACATGGAAAATGGAATGTACTGGAGTGAGACTCAGACTGGAAATGACTGCTCGTAAGGCAAATGCTCTGACCACTACACTATTGCAGTACTGTTTCCTTTGCATATATTTTGATATTTATCTTCTTGTGCCATTTAAGCTACAGTATACGTAGCTAAGCAATGGGCAAACCTGCGCACCTACAGTTAAATTTTATCTGTTGGATAAAAAATACTTGTTTATATTATTATATTTTAAATATTGCTCTTATAAACTTGGGGAGGTGTTGCTGGGGGTATGCACCCCCCCTATGACTGGTCTTGCTCATTGTACTAGCTAAACTGCAGTTCTTGACTGCAGGGGCATGTATATTGTAAGAACTCTGCTCTCAGACACGCCCCCTGCACTCATCCACTCTCCATGTCCGTTTAGGAGCTCAGGCAGCATGCCTTCATTAATATGCATGGTGCACTGCCGTGCTGCTCCTAAATGGTTGCTTCCATGCAGGACTAAGCTATTCCTGCACAGAAGTTTACTGAATCCGGGCGATGAAGTAGGAGCATTTATTCTTATTAACAAAGAGATATTCTGTGACATTATATTTGAGACCATTTTTTTTTCAATGGAAAATATTCTTGGACAATATGAAAAAAGAAAGACTGCAACCTATAGAATCTTTATGTGATAAAAGCATTTAGCAAAGGAAACAAAGAAGAACATTCATGTACAATTTTGAATAGAGGTAAAAAAAGAGAATTTGCAGACTTTGGATCCAACCCAGTTTGGCTTTGTCAAAGGCAGATCCTGCCTCTTAAACTGAGACAGTCACCAAGGCCATTGATGAGAAAGGCAGTCCATACAGCCTACCTCGACCTGATACATCACAAGATGGGTTGCAAACTGGCTAAGTGACAGAACCCACAGGGTCAGAGTTGCTGGAGCCATGTCAGACTCAAAGCCTGTCACAAGTGGTGTCCCACAGGTCAGTCCTGGGTCCACTCTTGTTCGGCATCTACTTTTCTGAAGTACAAGCAAACACAGGAGGTTATGGCTGACAAAGTTTGCAGATGACTGCAAACTGGGTGCCATAGTTGAAAACACATCTGACACAGATATCCTCCAGAAGGGCCTCACAGGATAACTGGTGCCAGAGCCATGGCCTGAATAGTCATACCCTTCGGGAAAACAAGGTTACCCCTAGCTACCATATAGGTGGCAATCCACTGAGCACAGAAAAGTCATCAGGGATCTGGGGACCCAGGTTGACAGTAGCCTTGACACTCATGTTGCTAAAGTAGTTAGGAAAACCTTCTATATCGCCCACCTGATCATGAAGGGATTCACATCTAGATCAAGGGAGGTCTCCCCTGTACTCATCACTCTGATTGAGTACAAAATGTATCTGACCAGACACCTGCTGCAGCGGCCCCAAAAGTTCCTCACCAAAAGGATAAAGGGTCTCAAAAATATGTCTTATGCTGCCCGACTGAAAGAACTCCAGCTCTATTCAGTCTCATAAGAGGTGACCTGTGCCTGACATATAAGGCCATGTCAAACCCAGATTTGATGAATATGCTTCACCTCAAAATCTAGATCCAACCACAAGGGCAGGAGACTTAAACCTTGACACGGTTATAAATAGAACGTGCTGGAGGGACAGATTCATCACCCAGAGACTCCCTATGCTGTGGAACAGAATCACATGTGAGGCAGAGCACCTCTCTGGCCTTGTTCAAGAGGAATCTTGACCAATGGATGGGAGATTGCAGATATACCCCAGGGATTACTTCAGTGTCACTGCTTGACAGAGGCACAGCAAAATGATAGGCATAGTTTTTATTCAAACTAAAGGGGTGGGCTAGGCTTATAAATGCCCTTGGGCAGATAGCCTAGTATGAACCTATGAACCTATGAACCTATTTGAAAGGACCTTTGAAAACTTTATGAAAAGAAGTACTAGACACTCACTGCAAACGTTTATGCCAAAAGGGTTTGTGGACTGGTGGCTGGGATTGTGATAATGGATTAAAATTAGAAAGAGAAACAAATTATACTTATATCAAGCATGATAAATGTGTAGTGGAATAGGGATGTTATAAAATACTTGGGACAACCCAAAACATGTTTTCAAAATACTTGGGACAACACAAAACTTGTTTTTTATTAGAAAAGAAGGATATTTGATAAGTAACTATGACAAAAGGAATGGTTTATTTATGGGGAAATGGGACATGATGCAAAAATGTTAATTGAAATGTTATAAATGCAACCAAATTGGACATTTATGGATGGATTGCAAAAATGAAAATATTAGTAAGGAAACAGAAAGGGAATAAAATTAACAAAGAGAAGACATTTTAGAAGTAGTAGAAGTAGAAGAAAAATTAGACGTAAAAATAATAAAGAGGACAATAGAATAAGGTTCTGAAGTAAGTAATGAAGAAAACATAAATTTGGAGGTAGTAAAAGGGAAAAATAATTCTATTTTTAAAAGGGTAAAATACAGAAAAAGAACATTGAAAAGTAATAAGTACAAAAGAAAAAAAGAAAGGAAATGGATGAAGAAGAATTTACAAAGTGAAATGGACTGGGGCCTAGTATAATGGTTAAGGTATTAGACTCAGAGACATGAGCTACAGTGTTTGATTCTCATCTTGGAGAAGGAAATTGGCTTGGTCCCACATGGCTTATTAAGAAAGTTGGCCTGTGCGTGGGAAGATGCCTGTGATAGTGTGATGCATACACTGACATGTAGAACATTAGAGTTGTCAGTTATGAAACTGCAGTGTTCATTTCAAGAGCATGGTAATTAGGAATTCCTCTGTGCAGACTTATCTTGTTTCTTGATCGGTTATTCTCTTTGTTACTCTAATTGACTAACCCAACTATGTCTAATGACTATGTATTATATACAAAGCTTAGAAATTATGGCCCAAAGGCTTCAGACAAAGCATTTGCTACATTATATACTGTCAACTAGTATGATTCTTTCTATGGTACCAGGTAACATACCAGGCTGCAGTCTTATTATTATCAAGTATTTAATATTATAGCAATAACCCACGTCTGGATGTGGGTAATGCTGGAGTTACCCACGGCTGGCATGGTTAAGTCACGAGGGTGAAGTCTGAGTGGCCAAACAAAGACAACCATGGGTAATTCCAGCATTACCCACACCCAGAAATGGGTTATTGCTATTATACAATGACATCATTTAATAAAAAAAATAATTACTTTTCTTAAATAATGGCATTGTTTAATGCCTCCTTGCTGCCCTTCCATAGCTGTCTGATATTCTGCGGCAGTTCTGATGTACTGTGCATGCGTATGCTTACGCAGTACATCAGAGCTGTGAGCAAAAGCAATGGACAAAGCAAGATCTCCGTTGCTTTTAACAAACTGTCTCACTATGTTAAAGGAGTTTAACATAGCGAGACAGCTTTAAAAAAAAGCAGCCGAGACTCTCCGTTGCTTTTTTAAAGCTGTCTTGCTATGTTAAACCCATTTAACATAGCGAGACAGTTTTGAAAAAAGCAACGGAGAAAGCAAGATCTCTGTTGCTTTTTACAAAGTGTCTCGCTATGTTAAAGGAGTTTAACATAGCGAGACAGCTTAAAAAAAAGCAATGGCAACGTTGCTTTTTTTAAAGCTGTCTCACTATGTTAAACCCATTTAAAGGGTTGGGAGGGTGGCCTAATGGTTAAGGTGTTTGCCTTATAAACACAAGGTGCAGGGTTTGAGTCAAATAGCTCACAAGGGCAGTTAGCCTAGTACTAACCTATGAACTTGAGGCCTATGAACATAGCGAGACACCTTTAAAAAAAGCAACGGAGATAGGAAGATCTCCGTTACTTTTTTTAAAGCTGTCTTGCTATGTTAAACTTGTTTAACAGAGCGATACAGTGTGTAAAAAGCAAAGGAGATCTTGCGTTCTCCATTGTTTTAAAAAAAGAGCTATACTAATGGAAAAGGTCCAGGTGACTGGACCTTTTTCCATTAGTATAACTCTGATTTACAACATGCACACTGCCCAATCAGCATGCACATTTTAGAATATTAATGGGGCTGTCGTTGTATAATCAAGATTTTACTTAAGCTGTTCTACCACGGCCTATCCATGGGATTTGCTCTGATTTCATAAGAAACTCCTTCTATATTGCACAGCTTATAAACAAAAAACTGTATCTAGATCTATATCTAGAAATGTCATTATCCCCATTTACACAGTCCTCATTAGGCCAGTCAATGAGTATAATGCCCCCTTTGGCATGCATGTGTCCAGACACACCCAACAACTGGAACACCCACAGAGATACCTTACTAATAGGATACAATGTTTGAACAATATGTTCGGTATCGACCAACTCGATCACCATATTAGGTATCTAACAGACTGCTAAGAGGTGGCCTGTGCCTGGCATATAAGACATCCTCTGACCGAATACTGATGGATCTACTGTGCATCAGCAAATCAAATGACATCAGAAATAATCAGTCTAGGGATCAAACCCTCTTCTGCAACAACAACCACGGTATAAATTTGAGAGACATGTATATCTCAGAAAGGATGCCACTTCTTGGATACTCCCCATCCACATAAAACAAAGTTCATCCCTGTCCATACTCATGCTCAATTTGGATCTATGGATGGGTAATAGAAAACTTACCCCAGGACTGCCCACAGTATTACTCATGAACAGAGGCAGCTGCTAAATGTTTTATTTCAAGCATGAGTCCCATAAAATTATCAATGGTATAATCCCAGTTATTGTTAGTAGGAGTAATATATAATTATCCACTATGGGATGGGTGCATTCAGTTTAACACCAAATGAGATTGTTTAGTTCAAGCACCACAAAGGAAACTGGCTAGGCTTAAAATGGCCTGCAAGGGCAGCTGGCTTAGTACATACCTATCAACATATGCTGGGAGAACAACCAGTGTGATTCCTGTATACAAGGTTCATACCTCTACAAAATCAGGTAATTATAAGCCTATCAGCCTCACCAGCCTTATAGACAAGGCCATAAGATATATCATAGCAGAATTGATTCATACAGAAATAGGCACGTTAACTGATCCCCCTAGTCTGGTTTTGTGAAATGTGGATCATGGGTCCTGACACTAGTAAAATTCTTTGAAAAGGTTACAGAGCCTGTGGACTGTGGTATGCTTCTTATTTTGACCTGACCAATTCTTTTGACAATATCCCCCAAGGTGGTACTATTGAAAAGACAGACAAACTTAACTTAAACCCCCATGTTATTCACTGGTCTGTAAACTAGCAATCCAGCAGATCTCAAGGAGTGAAGTTACTGATATCATCTCTGAATGTAAAACATAACTATCAATTGTCCAGATTTTTACAGACTGTCCACATTTTTGCCTCATATTTTTGGTGTGTTTATCATAAAATTTGTAGTTTCCTGGCAAATCTTGGAGAATTGAAATCACTAAATAATGACATAGATTTGAGTTTCAGATATCATATCCTTCAGAAATTGCATAGTAACACAAAGCTTATATTCTAGCAACTTTTTAAGTTTATAAGATGGATATTTAAAATCTGTCCCTATTTTGGGGCCTTTGCCCCCCATTATTTTAGGATTTGTCTAGATTTCTTGTGTTAAAAGGCTAAGACGTATGATGTAAAATTTTTAATTGGTGGGGTACTGCAAGGATCAATACTGGACCCTTCTTCTGCTTCACATTTATTTTGCAAACATCAAAGCCAATATCCTTGAAGAGTGGTTGACTGAGTTTGCTGGTGACTGCAAGCTGTTCACTGTTATCCTATCATCCACTGTTACTAAACTGCTCCAAAACGGACTGCACGATGCTCATGCCTTGTATACTGAAAATGGGCCCACACCCTAAATTTCAAAAACGCAACACAACACAGACTCTAGGCAGTGCCAGTCAGGGTAAGATTTGTGTTGTCCAGCTGTTTAAAACATCAGTTGGGTTGTGCAGGATCTCTCTGAATCCCATGGTATATTTCTGGAAACATTATAAATGCCCTCTGATTAAGAACATTACCTGAAATAATTTCATAATTAAATAATGTAGGCTGTGACAAAACTGTGACACTTGCTATTTAAAAAGTAAATTATTAAAATGCATTAATTACATTCCCCAGTGATATGATTGTGCATTTCTCAGCTCACCTGAACTTTTTTCTAACTAAATGTATAAAATGTATGTTTTTTCTCCCCCCCCCCCCCTGCCAGCTCACCTAGAGTGTTTTGTTAGAGTATGTGAGCATGATCTTTATGAATATTTCTATGGCAATAAAAAGAAATGTACATATTACAATATGAGTAAGAGCGAAAGTTTGTCATTGAAATTTATGATAGAGAATGATTCAATAAGTATTAGACCTGCTGACAAGGGAGGGGGGCCTGTATTGCTTGATACTGAAGATCATGTTTCTTTTATGTTAGATATGCTTGCTGATGATAAAACTTATAGATTGATTTCTCTTGACATTTTGTATGAGTTCCATAAAGTGATAGATGACTGTTTGTATGATATGCTTATGTGTCGACAACTTGACACAGATTTGTTTAATTATTTTCACAAAGAGAATGTACAAATACCTATGATAAAGGGTCTCCCCAAGATGCACAAAAATATACATCCTCCACCTATGCGACCGATTGTTTCTCGGGATGGTTGAGCCACAGATAACATCTCCATTTTTTTGGAGAAGACCCTTCGACCTTTGGTAGTTCAAATATCAACCATTCTGAAGGATACATACCAGCTTTTAGAGGCTTTAGAAAGTTTGGACACAGTCTTTACGATAGGCAAGCATTTATTGATTACCCTTGATGTGAAAAACCTTTTTACTTGTATTCCTAATGATGTCGGAATACAAGCTATCAGGGAACTTTTGATTACAAATACTGCTTTTAGTAATGATAGACACATACTCATTTGTCAGCTGTTAGAATTAGTTCTCTCTTACAATGTTTTTTCATTCGGAAGTCAAATTTACCATCAAAAATGGGGAGTGGCAATGGGCACTTCGTGTGCCAATACATATGCCAACCTGGTGATGCATCACTGGGAGACACAATATATGTTCAGTCATGATTTGTTCCAGAAGGTTGTCATCTACAGGAGATTTGTAGATGACATACTGATCGTATGGGATGGATCAAGGCATGAATTTGAAAGTTTTCTTGCTTATTTAGAAAGTACCAGTGATTTTCTTAGATTCACTTTAGAGATGTCCCCCATTGAAATTAACTTTCTGGATGTAACCTTGTCCATACAGGAAGGCAGGCTGATTTCAACTTTATATAGGAAAGCATGCTGGAAAAACACGCTTCTATCCTTTAAGAGCATGCACCCCAGACATACGTTCCCTGGTATAGTTAGAAGTCAGTTCACCAGGATAGCAAGGTTGTGTAAGAATGAAACATCAAGGTGTTTGGAAGCTAATTTAATGCAAGATTTGTTTTTACAAAGGGGATATGATCCTAACATGGTAAAGAGAATTAGATCTGAAGTTTTGAATGGGGCCAGATCTGTTACGTCTAGTAATATTTTTAGTCGAACACCAAGGATGGACTTGAAGGGTACTAAAGATGATATTAGGATCACCATCACCTATACCAATGACAATAAGTCATTGAAAAAAATTATATGCAACAACTGGAAATTGTTGACCGTTGATGACCAAACCAGAAGTCTGGTAGGGGATAAACCCAAATTTGCATACAGGAACCATAAAAATCGTAAAAAGACTGTTATGCAATAATCCAACAGTAGATACTAATGTAGGATTGAAAGCTATATGTAAGGTGGGTACATATCCATGTGGGAATTGTAACATGTGCAGGTATGTAACTACAGATCAGGTGTTTGTGCATCCCCATTTGAATTTTACGTTCATACCCAGATTTTACGCCTCCTGTGATACTGAAAGTGTCATATATTTGGCAAATTGTAACACATGTTCGGCGTTCTATGTAGGACTCACCAAGAGAAAGTTAAAACAAAGAATTTATAACCATGTCTATGATATTAGACAACAAAAAGAACAGAATGCGTTAGCAAAACATATCATGGAATACACTACACATGGTTTTAACTTTAGAGTTCTACAAATAGTTAAGCACAGCATCAGAGGGGGTGACCATATGAATCTGTTGGAGAATATTGAACTACAATGGATTTTCAAGTTAAGGGCTCACTTACCCCCGGGTATTAATCAATATGTATCCATCAGATCAGTGCTTAAAAGCAGATAGTATTCCCTTTTATATATTCATTACTTTTTATGGTCCATATTGGACAAGATTTTTTATTTGTCTTAGCAGGTATAGATTTTTATATCTTTGGTTGTTATTATATTTATGATATTTATGTATTGTTCTATTTTTAGACTTTTATATGTCTGTAGTGTTTGATTATTTATGCTTTTTATGCATATATAAGTTTTATGTGTTTTTTTGTCTGTAGTTTATGCATGTTACAGATCTATAGAGTATGTATGTATATAGAGTTCTAAGGTTTTTGTTACCCATCTTTAGCATTGAATCAAAGATAGCTAAGTGAGTGATGTGCCTTTAAAGTTAGGGCTTCTATCAAGTATCTAATTGCTTAATTAATTTGTATTAAAATCTTGATTGAGCCTTTTTTATGGTATTTAAACCTTCTGCTCCATTGATGAAATAGATCTGAAGAAGCGTGTGTTACAACACGCGAAAGCACTTATCTTTTTGTGTGCTGTGTTTCCAATAAAAGACTTTGAATTTCGAAAATTGGACTTTCGTATTTTTACAGGAGTTTTTCTGTGGTGAGCCTACCAGTGTTGGCTTTTCTACGTTTTGGTGTTTCTCTGGAGGCTCGGAGAGTGGTTTGGTTTCTTTTTTTTTTCAAATGTATAAAAAGCTATACAGTGAGTGCAAAGCTTAAAGAGGTATAGCCCAAAGGTTTCAGACAAAGCATTTGCTACCTTATATACTATCAACTAATATGATTCTTTCAGTACTTACATGTAAATTATAAAAGATGAGCTAATCACTTAACCAAAATAAATTTCCAGAGTTTTTCAGAAAAAAAAAAACTTTTTACCCCCCCAGATTTCACCTTGTTGAAAATAAATGCCCTTATACTTCTTGATTGCTGATTATTATCTGTATGCCTATCATATACAGTGTCTATATAACAGCAGTTTTATATTAGACCAGTAAGCATTTCTGTCACTCCATACTATTGTCTTTTTTTTTTCAACTATAATTTTTATTGCATTTCACTTCTATTTAAATACAAGAAAAGAATGACACAGAAAGTATACATACAAGCTACTTGGAATATCAAGTTTCAGTCATCCAAATACGATATACATAACATAAATCATCAATGTTAGGGCAACAATTATACAGAATTGTCTAATAATCAAGCTGTTCTTAATGAGCTGTAAAACAGACATTTACATAAAGATAGTATACAACATATTGAAAATGTGACATTAAAACATTGCAACCAGATATTCTAGTCTACCTAAATAAACATTCTGTCTTGCACTAACTCTGTACAATATATACACTGATGTCACCTTAATGTTCATCTTATATGTGTTTGCCATGACCTGTTTACTGCTATTGTGGCTATCACACCATACTATTATCAACAAAGATGTTACATGCATTCAAAGATTTCATCTCCACACACAGATTTCAGCTCCTCACGTGTGTGTTTTGTGTGTGTGTGTGTGTGTGTGTGTGTGTGTGTGTGTGTGTGTGTGTGTGTGTGTGTGTGTGTGTGTGTGCGTGTGTGTGTGCATGTGTGCATGTGTGTATGTGTGTGTGTGTGTGTGTGTGTTTATTTAATAAAGGTATTTTGTTAGTAATTCCACATGTGCACAGCTGTCTCTCTGTGTGCCATCTCATGTCCACACATTCGGTATGTGAACTAAGCAGAATCAATGGCAATAATTTTTAAAATGCATTTTGAAGAACCCATTGCAAAAATCTAGTTTGCAAATCATAGTTACACATAACCTGTTGCTCTGTCTAGTGTTCCTCTTCCTGTCACTGCTGTCCCTCATTGTCAAACTTACAACTGAACAGGAAAGGCAAACATTGACCCATGTCTGGAGATTGAAACCAGTCTCCTTGCTTTCCATGTGGTTATCACTACCACTGGTTCAAAAGGGAGTCTCTGAACAGTTTGATACATACTTTTAACAGGGAAACAGTCATAATGAGTATTCTTTTTAACACAAGCATCCAAATGCAGTAAAAACTATTAACTTAGCATTTTATCATCAACTAAACAGGAAAGAAAAACACTGATTCTTGTATGGGGGCAGAACCCTGGATTCCTGTCCTTCTATGCAGTTTTTACTTCCACTGGACCAACAAAGACTCTGCAGACAGTTATTAACTAGATTTCCCCCAAGAACATTTGTTTCCCATTTCAGCTAGGAATCTACCATACTGGTGACTTTTTCTTTTTACCATGCAAGCATTTAAATGCAGTACACGTCATTAACGTAGTAGATAATCATAGAATCATAGGAAATACAAGGCAACTGGGCCATATGGTCATTTATGTCTTGCCAGTCCCCTCCCTTAGACTTTCCTGCTGTCATACACCACATCTGACACACTGTGTCAGTTGGCTGCAGCCCCTCCGATTCTAGCTTTGACCTCCTCATTCAGACTTCCTATTCATTCCCAGATACTTGAAGTAGTTAATCTGTTCCACTATTTTCCCCTTCTGTCTCAACACTCATCTTCTTCTGATTTCCCTCATTTGTTGCCATTAGAGCTGTGTTATCTGATTCTGTAGTCAGTTTCATCCCATGTGCCCTGAGTTTTGCATTCTATTCCCCTATTCTTTGCTGAAGTTCTTGCTCTGAGGCTGCCTGTAATGCCATATCATCTGCATATAGCAACTTTGTCAATTTGTCCCCTCTGACCTCATTGCTAATGTAGTCCATCACCAGTAGGAGTAGCAGTGGGTTCAGTGCTGAACCCTGATGCAAACCCACTCCCATTAGGAACCCCTCTGTGAGATCATACACTTTCGTACTTGTGTCACTGGGTCCTTGTACATAGGTAGCATTAATTCTATGAATGTTTCTGGGACTAAATATAAACATAACTTGAATGTTATATTCCTCATACAAGTTTGATACTAGTCGGTTCCCTATTAGATGAACGCACGCTTAAAATGTCAAGTACGACATTGTTGATAGCTTTTAAGTGAACGTTCATCTAAGCAAAACCTAAGAATGTCGAAACAAGGAGTTTCAAAAAGTTACAGTTGGACAGGCATGAAGAAGCCAATGGCTGATGTCTGAACATTCACCCTGTCTCGCCGTTCTTACAGCCGTCCACTGTGGTGGGTCTCACGTTCACCCTGTGTAATGTTATGACAGTCCTCCACTGTGGAGCAATCTCAGAGTTGCTATATTTAAGTAGGGGAGTGTGGGGGGCAAAGCCCCCCACATTGGGTGGTGTGGGGGAGTGAAGCCCCCCACTTTATTTTATTTGTCGATTTGTTTTTGTTTTGTTTTTTTGAGGAGATTGCAATGATGTACTGCACATTGTAGCCATCAGCTGTTGACTTCCTGATGGCTGGCCAGCTATAGCTTTTCGAAACTCCTTGTTTCAATATTTTGGAGTTTCGCTTAGTTGAACGTTCGCTTAAAAGCTGTCGAGCATATCGTACTATAGACCCTACTACTTCAATGAAGTTTAGACAGTTTTTCAGGAAAGAACTCTTGTTTTGTTTCCTTGACTCATTCTTTTGAGAACTGCTACAATTCACATGTCCTGACAAAAATTAGGAAATTACTTAAGAAGGAATTAACAAAGTATGGTATCTTTGCTTAACTTTTGTTATAGTTCTGCACAAAATGTATCAAGATCTGATATTAACCCCAATATTGAAAAAAATCACATTTTTCAGTTACAAAGCAGAAATCACCAGAAGATTGGACATGTTTTGGCTATCCTATGGAGATATTTATAAAACTGTATACTGCACAGTCACTCTATCAAATCATAATCCAGTTGTATTTGTATACCCATGGATCCCAGGCAGACATATTGTTCATTTATGATAGCTTGATCCATTATAGATTAAAGACTCAATTAAAGTTGGTACTATGCTGGCTTGGATGGAGAATTAATGGACTGTTCAACCATGTCTTATTCAAGATGAAATCAGTGCCAGAACCCACTTTAAAGCTAACTTTATAAAATGGTGGAAGTAACCTACAAAATCAGTCACATCAGACATCCAATTAAGAATACAAGAACTTTAGAGGGTGATTAAAAGTTTACAAGAGACTTATAAGGACACAAATAGTGATTATTACTCAGTGCTTCAGATTATTGGAATTTTTTACAATTTCTAAGTATCTACAGTAAGTGGAGCCTTTGTAAACTGTGCTATTGGGAAAAGGGCATTAGATCCCATAAACTCCCGGCAAGGAGATGCCAAGAGAGAGGTAAAATGCTTTAGATTGTATGCTTATGTTCAAAAAAAGGAGATGTTATCACTGAGCTTAAGGAAATTAATATAATGTTTATTCAGGGATTATTCAAATCAAGCAGGGTGACCAGTAAAGGTGATACAAACAGGTGATGAAGTTATATAAGAGAGTTAAAACTGGCTAAAATACGTAGAAAATAAAAACATAATTTAGCCCTAATTTAGCCACCTCATTTCAAAGGGAGGAAATAGATAAAGCTATTCAACAGCTAAGACCATGCAATGTCCTGGGCTTAAATGGCCTTACTTCTAATTTTTATCATTTATTTGCTAGACATCCCTCTGTAGAAATGTTTGTAGAGGGTGAGAGAAAAGAATCATTTGATCTCAAAGGACTACAAGTGAGAGTTGTATTATTTAAGGATATATATGCTAAACTTATTTCTAATAGAATGAAAAAAAAATATTCAGCTCATTCCTATCCATCATCAAAGATTTATCAAAAAGAGAGAAGGGGGTCCAGACCTTATTAAATTATGGTTTAATATGCATACATACTAAGGCTTATGCTGAAATCCTACTAGCCACAGCCATTTCAGACAACTTTCAAAAAGCCTTCAGCTCAGAAAACTGAGGATTTATTTGGAAAATCATGGAATATTAGTTTTTCTAGAAGCATTTGTTGGGAAATGTAAGCTGTTCTATACTCATATGATGGCAAGGATAGATTATGTCCTCCCAATTCCATTATATAAGGGCACAAAACACAGTTGCCCTCTCTCTACTTATTTGTTTGTATTACTTATTAATGCCTTAGATATAACATTACAAAAATACTTCAGCAGCTCAGATATTATGGCTGTCAAACAACATTTGATGATGACATCATGGTTTGCAGATGATTGCAGTCTGTCTCTATAATTCCAAGGAATCTTTGGATAAAATTTTGAAATGTATGGTTATATTTTCAAAATAGTCTGGATTACATCTAAACACAGCTTCTTCTCTTTCTCTCTCATAGAAATACTCAACTCATGGCATAATTATCCATTACAGATCATAAACCAGTGTGTGCAGTTAGGAGTTCATTTCATCTTAGCCCCAGCACAGATTCTAGAAACACATTCATAAGGATTAATGAAACAGTTAAATGCTCAGTTTGTATCCTGGAAGCTCTAGCGACTTTCATTACTCTCCAAAAATCAAATGGAAAAAATGTTTCTATTGCCAAAAGTTTAATTTATTTTAAGAAACTACTATATATGATTAGAACTAAAGCTATTGTTGTGATTAAAATAAACACATTCTCAATAGTTATGGCAAAGCAATAGGTCCTGCATTGTTATGGAAAAATTACACAGAGCATTAAACAAAGACAGTCTGGGTTTCCAAATATCTGAGAGTGTGAAATGGCATCTGTTATTAGACAATATAGTAAAGTGATGGATAGAGGCTGACAGTAAATAATCCCTAACTAAAATACCCACCACCACAAAACCTTTATCAACCTCCTAACTACCTTACCCCTTCAAATAGATACCCAGGTTACATGGAGGCACAATTGGGCTGGAGTTGCACAGTTAGGCTTATAAGAGCTCTGGTAATTATTAGCCTAGTATATACATATGAACTTTTTAGTCAAGAGAAGTCTCAGACTAATGTGGTTTAAAGTTGAACTAGACATAATAATTGATGGAATAACTCATAATTATAGTCAGGTAGGAAGCAAGGTTTAGAATCTTGAGGGGGGTAGAGAATAAGATTTTTTAAGAGAAAAATCACTTATAGATGCTTAGATTTGAAGAATTCCAGTTCATAATGGCTTAAGTCTAGATTATGGGCTAATAAGAAATTTAGAGTTAATAATGATATAATTGCTTGGTAGACTTGGATCAAGAAAGGTTTAGTGTATATTAATGACATTTGGAATAGCAATCCATCGTCTATTCAGTCAATTTAGGCCCTACAGATAAAGAACACAGAAGACCTGATATATCATTATAACAATACCTGCAGCATGGCTGGGAAGAACACAACCTACAATAAGAAGTTGGTGAGTATATATTCTAAATGGAAAAAGTGCTCTGAGATTAAATAATAAAAATCAGGAATTCATTAAAGTAAAATATATTTATACCATAGTGACACAAATGGAGAAATAACCTATCAATTAGATTCATAACAAAATGGAACCAATTACACTACCACCTCTCAGATACAGACTGTAGTAATATGCTTACTTGGTATGCTAACAATCAGATTTCATTCTTATCAGACTTTTCCTATACTAAACTATTACAAAGTTGGTAATTCACTCCAGGAAGTGAACTGCTAAAAGAAATAGGGATGAAAAGGTAGCTTGATGGAGATGTGGGCCAACAAGCTAATTAGTTCATATAGCTTGGATGTGTAAGGAAGTACAACCTTTATGGGATCGGGCCTTTGAGAAAATAAGGTGAACCACTAAATGTCTGCTACCTTCTGGGGAGCAATGTTTATTTTTGGTTCTTAGACATTACCATAGTAAGAGAACCAAAAAATGACCATATGGGAGCTAACTGGATTTGGTTCATTATCTCTATTCTACTTGCTACAATTTTTAAGTGTTGGAAAGTTATACAAGGAAACTAGTAAATTCTCTGTTTAATGATGCTTCACAGGATTTACTGGACCTGTATCGATTGGCTAGACAGAGGGACAGAGCTGGGAAAGATGTGCAGCAGGTAAGGGTGATAAAGGACAGTGAGGGAAACGTACTCACAAGTGAGGAGAGTGTGTTGAGTAGATGGAAAGAGTATTTTGAAGGGCTGATGAATTAAGAGAATGAGAGAGAGATAAGGTTGGATGATGTGGGGATAGTGAATCAAGAAGTGAAACAGATTAGCAAGGAGGAAGTAAGGACAGCTATGAAGAGGATGAAGAATGGAAAGGCTGTTGGCCCAGATGACATACCAGTGGAAGCATGGAGGTGCTTATGAGAAATGGCAGTGTAATTTTTAACCAGATTGTTTAATGAAATTTTGGAAAGTCAAAGGATGCCTGAGGAGTGGAGAAAAAGTGTTTTGGTACCTATCTTTAAGAATAAGGGTGATGTGCAGAGCTGCAGTAACTACAGAGGGATAAAATTGATCAGTCACAGCTTGAAGTTATGGGAAAGAGTAGTGGAAGCTAGGTTAAGAAGGGAGGTGATGATTAATGATCAGCAGTATGGTTTCATGCCAGGAAAGAGCACTACAGATGCAATATTTGCTCTGAGAGTGTTGTTGGAGAAATACAGAGAAGGTCAGAAGGATTTGCATTGTATCTTTGTGGACTTAGGGAAAGCATATGACAGGGTGCCTAGAGAGGAGTTGTGGTATTGTATGAGGAAGTCGGGAGTAGCAGAGAAGTATGTACGAGTCGTATAGGATATGTACGAGGGTAGTGTGACATTGGTGAGGACTGCGGTGGGAGTGACAGATACATTTAAGGTGGAGGTGGGATTACATCAAGGATCAGCTCTGAGCCCTTTCTTATTTGCAGTAGTGATGGACAGGTTAACAGATGAGATCAGACAGAAGCCCCCATGAACTATGATGTTTGCAGATGGCATTGTGATATGTAGTGAGAGTAGGGACCAGGTTGAGGAGACCCTGGAGAGGTGGAGATATGCTTTAGAGAGGAGAGGAATGAAGGTCAGCAGGGCTAAAACAGAATATATGTGTGTAAATGAGAGGGAGGGTAGAGAAATGGTGAGGATGCAGGGAGTAGAGTTGGTAAAGGTGGACGAGTTTAAGTACTTGGGATCAACAGTTCAGAGTAATGGTGAGTGTGGAAGAGAGGTGAAGAAGAGAGTACAGGCAGGGTGGAATGGGTGGAGAAGAGTGTCATGAGTGATTTGTGACAGATGGGTACCAATATGAGGGAAAGGGAAGGTCTACAAGAGGGTAGTGAGACCAGCTATGTTATATGGGTTGGAGACGGTGGCATTGACGAAAAGGCAGGAGTCAGGGCTGGATGTGGCAGCATTAAAGATGTTAAGATTTGCACTGGGTATGACTAGGATGGACTGGATTAGGAATCAGTATATTAGAGGGTCAGCTCAGGTTGGACAGTTTGGAGACAAAGCAAGAGAGGCGAGATTGCGTTGGTTTGGACATGTGCTGAGGAGGGATGTTGGGTATATTGGGAAAAGGATGCTAAGAATGGAGCTGCCAGGTAAAAGAAAAAGAGGAAGGCCTAAGATTAGGTTTATGGATGTGGTGAGAGAGGACATGCAGGTGGTTGGTGTGAAAGAGCATGATGCAGAGGACAGGAAGAAATGGAAACAGATGATCCACTGTGGCGACCCCTAATGGGAACAGCCGAACGAAGATGATGATTCACAGGATTTACTTTTGGTCTAATAAGAGAAAAGACAACATTACAGGAAGACTATGACTCACTTTTGCTGTTTCTTTGTTCCAGTGGTGTTTAATGAGAAGGACTAGCCTAGATTTAACACTTCCATTTGGTTTCTTAAATGAAGTTTAATAACTGTATACTTGTTGAAATATTACTGTCAGCAGTGAAGATGCAAGGGTGCAAGGGGGCAATGTGTGGAGGTTTGGTTCTTGCAATCAATGGAATGTATATACTTTCAGTAATGTGTTAATTATTATTATATATATTATTATATATATATCTGGAGCATTTCTCCCCGGGCCTCCGCTGAAAACAGGCTCTGTGGAACCTAGTCGGACATTCCCGGTCAACAAATGTTAAATAAATAAAAAAAAATAAAATAAAAAATTATTCAAGTTTGTTGTAACATTTCATGGACTGGTGTTATGTTATATTATGACTTGTATTAAAATAACTCATTCAAAAATATGTCTCAAGACCCTAACTTAATGGGAGCACAAACATTGAAAACAAAATTCTCAGTTATTGCCAGGCCAGTGAAAGGTACCTCTAACAAAAGGCATATGGCCAAAAGCAAAGAAGAAAAAAGTGTTTCAGCCACCAAAGCAAAGCTTAGGCAGGGTTTTGCTACAGAAGAGTTATAAATAACACAACAACATTCACATAAGACTATAGAAAACCTGTTTACCTAACTGACAAATATTAATTCATCTTTACTGGACACATCTAGAAGGCTGAATTCCTCAGAAAAGCACATATTGAACCGTGAAGAGAAAATAAGCATCCTTCAAAAAATACAACTCCTTTGAAGACATTTCTCTATTTCTCTTATCAATAAAAATCATCTGGACCTTGAAGCATGCAGCGGAAGGATCAACTTTCTAATCAGAGTTTTACCTGAAAAACTGAGCGTTTGGATCTTATTCAAACCATTCATAAAATTTTAACATTGCGGAGAGTACAGATGTTGTAAGGGTACATCATGAAATAGGAAGAGCATAACATTTGAAAATCCCCAAGCAAATCTACATCAAGTACCATACTTACCAAGCCATAACAAGTATCTTAATAATCACAAACTGTTAAAACTAAAACACTTCAACTCAGAAAGTGTCACTGAAAAATGTCAACACTTGAATTAAAATACCAATGAATTTCTTGGAGGTCAAACACTTTCATTCTTAACAATTCAAATAACTTAATTTCTGAACTATTTTAAGAATCACAAAATCCCCAAAAAAGGGTTTATATGAAAGGAGAGTAAAATGGCCTTGTCATGAGATTACCATTAACATACAACGTTGAAAGATATCCCCAAATTGTGCATAGTTAATCTGTAAGAAAATTAAATTTCAAATGTTATTCCCATCGAGGCTTTCTTTCTCAGTCAAAGGTAATGAATATTAGGTGACTATTCAGGAAGAAGCTAATTCACTTTTCTATAGTTTGTTTAAATTTAAACTGATTGAAACATGAATTAGCATTACAATCTTGCTGGAATCTAACTAATCAACAATCATTAATATGAGCATCTCCCCTAACCTTGCACTATTAAATTAATCTGCCAGTTATAACACTGCTACATGTTAGTGAAAGGCTGTTTTCTGCCCTTCTTATACATACCGAGAATTAACTTATTAGCTCAGAAATGGACATTTGGTTACTCCCTCTGCTACAAGTAATGTTGGTGCTCCAGACTGAATAGCCTTGGCTACACAGGAGTATTTTAATTTCTCCTTACCCTGTAAGTCACCATTTTGTGAGGTCACTGCTTAGATACTACATCAGTGTATCAGGAGATCCTGACATTTGACTTCCCTTAACCATGTAAAGATGCCCACTTTGTTTTTGGATATTTCTTTATATAACTGACCAGCCATTACATCAAATTATTTAAAAAAACATCTAATGTGAAATGCTGCTTCCATGATTTTAAACATGTTTCCTTCCATCTCACTATGTCCAGCAGATACCTAGTCAATTTTTAACTTTGTTCCCCACTTTAAAGCAATGCTTATTTTCCTGTAACCTACAAAATAAGGCAACATGATCTGAAATAGATATTACCATCTTCTGGTAACTTATTAACACTAAATCTTCAAAATAAACAAAATAATCTATTTCTATACATAACTGTCCTCTTTTATAAATAGATCCTTCATTAGGTTTTAAATGGTGTTGTTTCGTTTTTAAAACGTCTTTAAATAATTTAAAAGTTTTATTAATCTTACCCTTTTCTCTCCTCAAAGGACAATTTAGATCTTCTACTAAAATAATACCCAACAATACTCGAATATTAGTCTACAGAGTTCTACATAACTTTTCTCATTCTTTAAAAATAGTAGGAGTACATGTTACTGTAACTCCTAAGAAACATTTATAATCACATTTGACAAGTCTGCCTGGAAAAGGTATAATAATATCTAATAGTAGTAAACTGTCTTTTCACAAAATGGCTGTACCACTACCCAAGTCTTTTCCAAATGCCCACAATACTTTATATCTCAATAACATTATAATTTGCTACTGTTGTGATTTACTCAATAACCTAGCATCTAGTAAATAAGTAATGTCTGCTTTACAAATTTTAAAACTTTCTAGAACTACTAAATATTTTGCTTTGCTGATGATGTTAATAACATTCACATATCTCAGTTTTTCTTTTTCTCTTTTTTCTGATAGTGTTAATCTTTTCCATCATTTCCAGCACTAAAATGTGCATTGGAACTCTTACTGCCTTCATACTTACCTTTTGTTTGATCATCTTCAGATCCGTTATTACTATGAGTAATTTGTTCAACCATACTACTTTCATTATTATGCATAATGAGCATATTATCAATACCTCCAGGTAATGTATTTTCATCATGATTTGATGTATTATCAGTTTGGTGTAATTTTTGTTCAGTACTCTACTTATTTATTGATTGATTTATTTCACATTTGTTAACCGAGTTAGTCCAGCTGAGCACAGGCCCATTTTCAGTGGAGACCCGAGGAGCAAAGCTCCAGCAAAATGTACAAATTATTCAATTATACAATTTTTCACAAAACCGAGCATTAATAACAGTTATACAATAATCACTAGGTTGAGTTATTGAAAAACAGAGAAAGTAACAAATATAATTAGACACATAGTAAAGTTGGTACCTTATTTACAGTTTATACATAGAGGACTTGTAATGAATAAAGATTTGAGGATAGTTGAACCAAATATCCCCTTTACTTTCACATTTCCTACAAAATTCCTCACAAGTATTCATATCATGCACCATCTCCCCACACTGAAAATACTTTATTTTATCATATTCTTTGAATCAAATACTGATACAAACCAAAATAAAACAGGACTTGGGATAGCACTTATAATAAACATAATCTCTAAGACCATTCAGATTAATCATTCTGGGAATTTGAACTAACTTCCCATCATCCATTTTTAGTTATAAAGCATTTATATATGAGGGCCACTGTATAGCCCCAATGAGGACAAACCAAGTTATAAAAACTTTTTTGAAGCTTTCTTTAAGTTTAAATGACAAACCAATCACTTAAATATATTAGTAATTAGTAACAGCAGTTTATATAACCCCCTTGTGCAGTAACATCCTTCAAACACTAACAGAAATAAAGTGACTGCCTAACATTCTCAGTGATCACTTCCTAATTAATGCCCTCCTCTCATTCCAAGCCCCTAACCCCCCATTTTTATAAAAACTACACCTATAAAAGATCCCAAAGAACATGATGTAACTGATGGCATACAGAGAGTAGACTGATCACCACTATTCACAGCAGATGACCCAATAGCTGTCTTGCATAATTTCAACTCCCTCACCATCACAGTGACCAATAAACACCAGAGGTGTAATGTCAGTTTTGTATTAAATTGTGTAACATGCTTTAGCCATATCTAGTTAGGCAGTGTGTACTATTTTTCCCTCATCCATTGCCTTAGTGATCTTTTCAAAGAAGTGCACCATATTCAGTAAGCATGACCTTTCTTTGACAAAGCCACACTGGGATGGATCCATTGTCTGGAGGTCTCCTATGGCCTTGTTGATAATTTCCATGATAATTCTTTCCACGGCTTTGCAAATAAGACTAGTCAGACTAATGGGTCTTTAGTTTTTAGGATCTGTTGAAGGTCCTCCCTTAGGAAGGGGGATGACCATCCTCCATTCATGTGGCACAAAGCCTGTTTAAGACTATAGTTAAATAATGATTCTAGGGGGTCCTGAAAAATCATATTTTAGACTATTCAGGAGGCATTTTGGGATGTTATTGGGGCCCACTGAAGCCAGTGCATGTTCTCTAGTTATAGCTGGATGTGTTATGTTTAAGGGTATTTTTAAGGGGATGGTTGGAGGTGAGAAGTGGGTAAAGTTGGAACTGAATTTGTCTGCTAACAAGTTCGCTATATTACCAGGCTTGGTGAATGTGACACCATTAACTATCAGATCAGCACATTGCTGTGTGCTGCCCTTGAGGTTTCGTGACATAGCTATAGAAAGCCATATGGTTATCTTTCACCTAAGAGGCTATCTTACCTTCAGAGTTGGTTTTGCTTGATCTAATTAGTCCTCTTAGTTGCCTATTTACTTTGTGAGTGTTTTTATCTTTATGGGAAATACCCTTCCTGCTTTTTGCCATATTTTCATTTTGTTGTATATCCTGTTTAATTTGGGATCCCACCACAACAGTTTGTTTCTGGGATAGTCCTGGGGTTTCTTGTGGTAGATACAGTAGCCGCTATGCAACCATTGTTATGGCTGTACAGATTTTCTGAGAGCAATTCAGCATGGACTGCTGTGTACCCTGGGCTTGGAGGGGCATTACATTTTGAAAGATAATTTGCCTTGGAATAGTTCCTGTTACTGTTTTTATGGGATTACATAACTGATTTTGGTTTTGAAGGAGACAACTTTATGGTTAGACCTTACCAGGGAGGATGAGACATGGGGTGTGTGGATGCAGTGCTCTCCCATATTTGTATGTTGGAGCCTCTGGTGGACATATTCACTATTTGGTCAAGAGAGTTTGTATTTACAAAATCCAAGAATCTCTGAAGCTGTAGATTTCAGGCCATTTAGGATTCCCAGTTTATGGAGGGGTAATTAAGGCCTCCCATGAGTAGGGTATTAGGCTAGATGGTAAGTGTTTCCAATAGGTCCAAGTATGCATTGTGAGCCTCTTGGGACATGGAAGGTTGCTTAAAACTGGTTGGGATATGCTGCTGGAGTTTGTCTATGATGATCTGCACTTAGAGGAAATCCAGCACATCATCCTGTCTGACCACTCTAGAGATAAGCTTGGTATGGACATATATTGAGACATTTCCACCTTTAGCCCTTGTCTGTATGGCTACTGGTCTAAATGTGTGGAAGACACTGAAACCTTGTACTTTCATTGTAATCTCTGCCACACTAGATCATGACTATATTCTTGAGTGTGAGGAGGGCTTGGAGGTAGTGTATTTTTTTAGGCTCTTTGCATTTAGCAATAACACATTGAGGTTCACTTGAGTTGCTACTTCTATGTCGGTAGATTTGTGAATTTGTCATTGCCTAAAAAAGCATTAAGGGGGTGGATAAAGATTTACTCAGTATTGGAAAGCCTAGAGGGGAAAGGCGCACACCATCCTTGGCAAAACAACATGGTTTGTTAGCCATATCCTCTCAATCTGACAAATGTTGATTCCCTTTGAGATGACACCAGAAAGACAGCCAGTCATTTAAATCAGTCATTTTTGTTTATATTGTAGTATCATCCTCGGTGATGGTAATTTGCTGCTCAATGCTAGGTTCATACCAGCCTGAGATACAGAGTCTGAAAGCTCTATAATAACATTCTCTTCATATAGTCCAGGTAGGTACATATCAGGTCATTCACACCTATATGGAATCATACTGGCATCTGTGGCATAAAGACTTGATTATGTATTAAGTGGTTTCAAAGACTCAGAAGTTGAGGGATGTATAAATAGATATTTCTTAACATTTGTATTTTAAATTGATTTATTGTTTAGGTAATTAGTCATTTAGAGGTGAATTCATATTTATATTTAAATGTTTTGTGGTGAGTATGTATTCTGATGCAGTCTTGTGTATTCTGAGACTAAATGCTTGAACAATTAAATTTAAATGCAAATTAAAATCTTATTTAAACAAATAATATGAATCTTATTAAATTGGAAATCTTTCTCTTTTTTTAACTCTGCCTTTTGCAGGTCAATACTGGAAGAGTTGACTGCCTAGCACAATACTTGGCCTTATCAAGTAAAGCAGGGGGTGCTTAGTAATTGTTAAGATCGGGTCTTGTGCTATTGCAGCATTTCTCTGATTTGCCTTTTTCTGAATAACGTAGCGTAATCCCCATGCTCCATGCACTACAAAATGATTACATTGTACCAAAGCAATAATTTGTGAAATTTGTGCTATAGATGCAATTCTCTTCAGTATATCACTTGCAAAACAGAAAGGCATAGATGTGACTGTGTGTGTGTGTGTGTGTGTGAGTGTGTGTGTGTGTGTGTGTGTGTGTGTGTGTGTGTGTGTGTGTGTGTGTGTGTGTGTGTCTGTGTGTGTCTATTGCTGAGGGATAAAGGATAAAGGCTCATTTTAATTTTAGCTTTAGATCCACTTGCAGAGAATGGAAAATAATTATCAGTTTGTCATTAATAAGTGACAAGGCTGCACAGCATTAATGGATAGCATTTTCACAATTAATGCAAAATACTCTGGTTACATAAAAGAAAATATAATCTAATATGATAAACTGTATAAACAAGGTGATAACAACAGGCCCCACTCCAGCCTCAATATTAGCCTGAGAACATTGCATAAAGTAGTGCATCATAAATTAGGGAAAAAAATATGATAGTGACCACTGACCAGTGGATGTATGAAAAACAGTTACGTTTAATGGAAAGATATTTAAACTGGTAGAAGTGGGTGGAAAATGTGAAGCAATGGAGCTGGTTTAAATAATTACTAACATGTTGTCACAGAAGGGTTTTAACAGTATCAGCTGATTGTGGCATTGGTCAGGGTAATAAGAACAACATCAAACTTTGTATATGATGAAAAGTACACTGCATGCAGTGCAGAAAGGTAATACATAATATTCATAAAGAGATTTCATTTCAACAGAAAGTGAACAAAAATGTGCTGCATAAAGCTGAAGAACAGCAAATCAGTGTTGTGTTATTGTGTATACATTTGTTGACGCTGCCACAGATATTTTGTAATTAATTATAAAAGAACATTACTGATGTACACCTGCACACTTACAGCTATTCCAAGGCAGTTAGAGATACCTGATACACTGCAGTCTATGCATCATTTTCAGTGAGTTGTTGTGTCTTTCGGCTTTTCCCGGTTAGGGGTCGCCACAGCGGAACTCCGGTCTGCTAATGATTGGTAGTTGATTTTTACGTGCCGAGTTACCAGCCCTGATGCACAACCTTCAATGAAGGTATGCCCATTCACGTATGTCTCCACGCAGAAGACGCTCTAGGTGAGAATCGAACCGGACAGCGTCTTACTGTGAGGCGTGTACGCAGGAAATTAGATCGCCCTTTTCCATCTGACATATTAACTGCTGTTGCTAAGGTGCAACAAAACCCTTTCTCACATCTGTACTAGGCCGTAAAGGTTAGTTGTGCATAACTGCATTTCTTCACTACAGCAGTCCATCAGTTGCAGTACCCAACTATCCATACCAGAGATTCTAAAAAATTTGAATACAGCCATGTGGGAAAAAACATTTGTGCACCTTATAATGTATGAAGATCACACATCTAACTGTACATTATAAGCTCACCACAAAATGGAGTGTTAAAATACTGCACCATAGGCTAATGCAGCCCCAAATCAATAAAAGCAAAGTCAAATAGAATCCTACTACTATGCAACCACTCAAACAACAATAGTGAAAAGAGCAATTTTAAAAGCCATTCTAAAGAAATATGAATATCATCTGTTAGCATTGCTATTACTCATTTTGAGCCAGGTTACTGCTGTATTTTTTGTTGTCACAATTTTTATTCCCTCTCCTGTTGCAGCAGTCTTGTTCACTGTAATCTCCTATATGATGTGAGCAGAGCATCCACTTCCACAGGTTTCAACCTATGCTATGCTTCATATGGAGCCTTTTTAGGGGCCCAGATGAATTTTGCTTATCACTTCCCCAAGATTCCTTCTCTAAAGTCACTGGTGTTGTTGAGTGTACATTGCACATTTTATGCCCTGTTACTTAGCTAAGTAGTTTGGTCAGGGTGTCTTTTGTTCTGTTCTCTTGTATGGTGACTCATTTTTTTCATCTTCCCATTTTATACAAATGAGATGGTTTGCTGGCTGCTCATGTGTTTCACCTGTGTATTCTAGACCATTACAGACCATAATAGTTAGACTGAACAGGATGCTTTTTCAGCAGCTCACTTTAATCTGTTGTATCTTGCCATCTATATTTCCTTAGCACTTTTATGGAACTCTAGCTCTTTGAGGATATTTTTCTTCTCTAGTGTGCCTTTATTATTTGTCTGACATTAGGCTAACTAACTGATGGTTTCACTGGGTCAGAATGTATATGTGGTAGCTTCAGTCTTTTTTTGTTTGGCGCAGGACCACTGGTAAGTGCTTTTACTAGAATAAACAGTATTTGGGGTTGCTTTAGCACTTTTCTTTCCATATCCCTGTGGTAAGCCTGTCAGTGGCCTGGACACATTTAGTAACACTTTTGTGACTTTTCCCTATCTCTGGCAGGGGTCTTACTACTTGACTACTATCACTTTGGCCCATGTTGCATAGACCATGGATTCCATATTCATACTGGCATAGCCCTAATCTCATTAGCTGCTTAATTTGTTTCTCTCCCTGGAATGCAAATGTCTTTCCAGAGAGTGGTACTTGTTACACATCATATGCAGCCCCCTCACTGGTTTTCTTTGTTCTTATTTGGTGTTTTGGTACATGTACCCCAACATGAAGTCAGTACACCATCCTCAACATCACCGGCCATAGCCAGTCTTTCTTCTTTTCTTAACTATTGGCATGTCTATTTGTAGTCTATATTTCTTATCATGCTATGAGAAATTCTGCTTCATGGGTACACAAACTAGACTAAACAGCTGATGACTGACATAGATGATTAAGGTTTATTTCCCTTTAGGCCTTGATCACCATTGGTTGTATTTAGGTTTTACTTGACAGTTTTCTTGCCAGGACCAGATACGATTGATTGTTTGCTGACTTGAGAAGAAGTAGCTGATCCCAATTTGTGTAATTTGGAAGTTGGAAGTCCTAGCAGATGACGGTTTCAGCCTTTTCAGATTTTGCTTTGCTCCCCAGTCCACTGCTGATGCTGACTTGTTTTCCTGCTGCATGACACAATGGATAATGTATAATCTTAAGCTATTGTCAGATAACTTTGAGTCAGGATAGCTTGGCATCAGTCTGCTTGTGAAAGCAGAATAACCGCTACTTCTAGTCAGCATGGTTAGATTCAAATCTGGTTGAATCTCATGCTGTTGCCTCCTAATAGGTTACTTAACTCCTTTTATATTAGTTCTATTGGCTGGCTTTTAGTATTATCCAATTAGAGAGTTTGAAGCAACTACTGAACTCTTATTAGATGTTTTTATAAACTATAAAAACATGGTTTAAATGTTTGTACTGAATGTTATTTTGTGATGTTAATGATAAAACAGTTTACGTTTAAGCCCCTGGTTAGCCAAGTGGTCTGATGCAGTCAGCACCTGCACATGAAAGCACTTACTGTTGTTACAGTTATAATAAAGACAATAGTTCTCTTTATAGTTTTATTAACTTACACACACACATACACACACACACACACACACACACACACACACACACACACACACACACACACACACACACACACACACTCATGTAAATGAATATGTGTGCATCTACTTGTGTATATGTGACAAGTGTATATCTCTCAGACATGCACATGCACACACACACACACACACACACACACACACACACACACACACACACACACACACACACACACACACACACTCTCTCTCATTGATATATATATGCATATGTACATACACACACACACACACACACACATATACAGATATATATATATATATATATATATATATATATATATATATATATATATATATATATGTGTGTGTGTGTGTGTGTGTGTGTGTGTATGGGTCTGCTTTACATGGTCGACTTTTCAGAAAGTTGACTTTCATATGGCCTAGACAATATGATCGACTTTTGAAAAGCCTACCATGTAAAATAAACACAAAACACACAACAAACACTTACCTTTAAAGTGTTACCATGGGGGCAAGCCCCCAGTACCCCCGTGGGGGGCTCAGCCCCCACAATCCTGTAACTTAAATGTACAAACTCCGAGATCACACTACAGTGCGGAAAAATTAATTGTTCCCATTCTGCACTGTACGGAGATAGCGGTTCCCCACGGTCAGCCTTTTAAAAGTCGATCATGTGGTCTCGGCCATATGAAAATCGACTTTCTGAAAAGTCGACCATGTGAAGGGGACCCATATACAGCCCAAACTACAAAACTATGTACCATTATGACTGACATTCACAAACTGTAATGCTCAGTGATCTTGGCTATTAACCATTTACTGCAGCAAACCCAAATCAATCTCCTGCATGACAACAAAGTCCATAAGGCTGTACATATCCTCTCTGTCATCCAAAGTCAAATCTCCCATGCAGACTTCTTCCTTCTGTGAATTCTAGATGAATGTCATGCATGCTGATATCAGCACAGGAGGACATCTCTTTGATCTACAATATCTGTCTCTTGCACTGTTGTCTTACACTTTCATTTTCTAATGGAGCATATTTTTGGTGATATTTTGCCTTAACATTTTCTTAACGTAAACAGGTATGACCTAGGGAATGACTGGCAAAGACAACAGGTTCATAGTTACTAGACATGCAGTCCTGGAGACTATTAAGAAGCCTAGCCCAAACACCTGATTGTTCCAAAGCACTGTCTGGTTAAGAAATTGGGCCCTAGGCATCTGCCTTGATTTCCTAATGCTGGATCCAGTTCTAGTGGTGTTATTGCTATGGTCATAATGCAGCTGCAGCACCACAGAGCAGGATGCCACTTTCATGTGTTGCAGCAATAGTAATGGAAATTCTGAACATCACTGCTTCTTATATGTGAATTCTGACGTTTCGTACCATGCATCACTTTTTTCTGTGTTGGCTACAAACTCATACCAGTCCTCATGTTTCAACATCATGAATTTTATGATGCAAGAAATTCATCTTACCTTGTGCTGACATTTCTTTATCTGCTAGAGACAGAGACTCATCACATTACGGACTGCTAAAAACATGTGCCCAAATGTAAGTAGTAGTTGCTTCTGATTAGTATACTCAGTACTGAGGTCATTCTGTCAGTACTGGTCAGATGGTAAAGACTATAACTGCTAAAGCAACACCAGTGGCATAAAGGAATAAAGCCCTGACTGGGACATGGGCAATTTGAGTATAATTAGAAGCGTGGGTGCTTTATGCTACAGCTGGTCAGATGGGGATGCCTGCTATGGGAGAGGTGCTGCCTGGCTCATACCATTATCTGCTGGTGAGCAGTGTGAGAGAGTCTAAGAACAGGGAAATGGTACATGGATATTACAGGGATGACTGAAAAAGCTGGTGATAGTAGCTCCAGTTGGCCATATGACAGAGCATGCACAAATGCACAAAATGCTTCAGCAGCATAGACAATCCCTACTGTGATGTAGGTGCTCACATCACCACCCAAGGGGATGGGTTATGCCTTTCATAGAAAAATGCTCTACTTTCATGACCAAAATGATGGCAATATTAACAAATTTTCTGATTTTTGTCTGGAGGATGACCTCTGCTGCAGGCCATCTTAAGGCATTTCTTCACCCCTAGAGAATTAATAAGCTCAAGTCCAACAGGGTGTGACCAGATGACTGATGTGCAGAAGGAGAAAAAAGCACCTAAAATGACTGTGAGCTGCTCAGCAAATCCTTTATAGTTCTTCATCTGATTATCTCACTCTTCCCTTGCAAATTGTATTACTTTGGGCAAATCACTCAATGAGATTGTGCTGTCAGTTCACCCCCAAAAGCAGGCACATCAGCTTATATGGTGAGCAAGCAGATAAATATTTAAATATGAACTGGATCAGGTGATGTAATTTCAGAAACAGGGATATTAACTCTAAGGAACATAATTGCCCCCCTCAATCTCTACCACATGCAGTGTTAAGCATGTTGTTTCTTCTTCCATTAAAGTACCTCTTATTTTATACTCTTGGTGTCCTTCATTTGCTACTAGCAGTTGGTTTAATGGAGTGATTAAAGCAAAGTGCTGTCAATAAGGGACATCATTTAGCCCTGAGCTTGTTCTCTTACTTTCTAGTAATGCACCATACAAACTGTATGAGTCACATGGCTTGTCATGACTTTGTTAACAAAGACTATCTATTTGTCTACCTACATAGATAGATACAACAGACATATGTAGCATAGCTCTTGTATGCTACTTAAAATCAGACAGTAGATCCACTAAAACTGATTATGATGTTTAAACTATACATAAACTATCCATTAGAAATTTCATCCCATTTCAAAGGTCTGCAGTAGGGGGTTTGGCTCTCAGAACAGTTAACACAGCATTAATGCAGCACATGATTGAAAAACACAATTATGTCATTACATAAGATTTATGGATGATGTCTTTTTTCAGTGGAAAGGAACACCTATTGAGTTAGAGTGCTTTGTGACATATTTGGAAAGAAGCACTGATTTTTTTAAGGTTTACTGTGCACTATTCGAGAGAAAATATAGGGCAGGATTCACGAAGCCTCCGTGTAAGAGTTACAAGTCTTACACGGAGGCTGCAGTTAAATGGTGTAATGTCAGCATTCCATGCATATTCATGAGGGCATGCTGACTCACACCCAAGGCTAACACGGTCTGTGTAAGAAAGTAGGGGGCGTGTCCGCAGGGCGAGTCCTGCAAATGGACACGCCCCCAGAAGAGGAACAGTCCTGAAAGTAAACCCCCACGAGAGAGTCCGCGTAAATGTCAACAAACACAACACAACACATGCCCCCACAGACTATAAACACAAAATGTAAAAATGAACATGTTATATATTTTTTTATAAGTTTTAAAGATGTTTGCCCATAATTGCGCTCGTTTGCGCGGGCGTGCCCGTCGCTTAGCCACAGTTAGCAGTCAGTGGAAAAGCATATAAGATCTAAATATGCAAAGTAAGCCAAGAAGCAATAGCATAGCGGTAGAGACATCGGCTGAAGAGGAGGCAGTCACGGTTCGAGCCCCCACAACATCAATTTTTATTTCTAGTGAAATAAGCACAAAACATTTCCCTGACATATATGTACATATATAAAATTATATTTTATGTAAAATGTAATGAAATGGGCCATGTATTTTGAAGAAATGTGAGATAATAAAAAAAAAAATGTCAGAAGTGCCTATAGCTGAGCTACGCTCTAACAAGCTGAGTACATCTGCCCGAGGGTGAGCAGTGTTTTAACAGGTGTAAAAGGAGTGCCCGGGCTTGAGCAGTGTTGTAACATGCTGAAACTGTGTGCCCATAGCTGAGCTGAGTGTAATATGCATGCTGACAGTCAAATGACGCATAAACCAGCGTAACCTGTTTGAGCGGAGCTGCGCACTGCGCCAACAAGATAACCGGCGGGCAACGTTGAGCAAGCTGTATCAAAACTGCCTTTACACAGACGCACCTCCTAGCTTGTGCAGACAGTCATAAAATAAAAAAGCAATGGCCAGGCTTGAACTCAGGATACCATGCACCATAGTCAAAGTACTGAACCACTAAGCCATAACAGTTGCTCTTAGAAATGCAGTATTAGCATATATATAGAAACGAATGCAAAGAGAAGCATGACAAAGCAGGTTTTGTGAAGCTGATACATTTCCAAAATGGCCAATCCCAGATGAGTGTGGGAAAAACGGCATATATAAGCCCAATAGGTGGGAATACACAGCATAACTGATTGTGGAATCGATTTGCAGTCAGGATGGCAGGTGTAGGAGAGGGTAGTTGCTTCCAAGCACAGAGGTGGGGCATTGAGGAGTCCAAATATATGGTTTGGCTCTTCGTCCATGATCATGAGGCCCAACTCATGCAGGGCCAGGTCCTTTGGAGAGCATACAAGGCTGAGGCGTGGGACCAGTTGGCACATGATCTCACCAGTGCTACAGGAATACCAAGGACTGGTGAACAGGTCCATCACCACCATGCGGACCTGAAGAGATGGAAGCAGGACCAACTGAACCGTTGGATCCAGGAGGCCCAGCAAATGCCCAATGTCCCACTACTGAGTAAGTTACATGTAATTATTTATGTAAAAAATTAACCTAGCTGATATTATGGAGATGTGTATTCCAATATTACTTCATTTATATTACAGCTGCAGGTGTCCGTTCCATGAATCGTCGAGCCTATGCAGATAGGCTTGTGCGGTTGTGCCACCAGGCAGGTTAGTAATTCTCTCCCTGTAACTGTTAAAAAATATAAGTATGACAGCTTGCAAAAGAGTGCAGTGTAGTCACTTATTAATAAAAAGTTCAAATAACAGTGTAAGAGAGATTCTGCTAGTACTGTGTGATTACATAAGTGTGATGCAGCCTGTAATCCAAAAATAAAAATGAAACAAGTCTGAAATAAAGATGTTCCACCTGTAATGTAATAGTACATAACCTGCAGCAGGCTGTAAATTACAGCTATACAAGCTGAGTACAACACATGTGTGAAATATATCCCCGTTTAAAATCTGAAACATGACACAAGTGATACTGTTGGAAAGGATTGTTGTAACCAAGTAAAATGCGTCAATAAAGCCTAGAATTAAGTACCATCCTGAATTGTAAAAATAAAACAAGTGAGAGTGTGAGAAAGAGGTATGAATCCACCAATAAAGCTGTAATAACTCCTGAATAAAGTATACTGCAGTCAGTACAGAATGAAATGAATGTGACAGGCACAACCAAAGAGTGAAATTTGTGCAATAAGGTACTGAAGCTGGAATGTCCGTCCCACCATTTGAATATGTTGCTGTACCTTTGCAAAATGCAGATAGTATGGTTGTATGAAATACCAAACATCCACAGTTGTCTAGAGCCATATAAATCAAATGTAGCAGGATGCTGTAGCTGAACAGAGCCAGATATGAATGTGTATGAATAAAAATGCAATGTATATTAATGTAGCAGTAACATTCCCATCACCAACATGCCTAAGTTTACACATATAAAACTGTAGTCAGACCTGTAGGGTGTATATATCTGCAGCTAGCGGAAATGTACAGCATATTTATAGGTATTTGAAGTTGTTAATGAAATATTTCTTCACCCTACCCTATAACCACAAATAATCCATTCCACATGAAATGGGTATGTGTATTCACAATTAATTCCCCTGGACATTTGTCCTGTTGGTTCATACATATTTGCATGTACGTTGATGCATGTGCCCTGTTCATACATCCAAACCTGATGCCCTGTTGCCATCAATCAACCCTGCATGCTGTTGGATTGTGTACTGTTGTTCAAATTATGCATGTGTTATGCTTGCTGTTCAATGTCTTGAATTTATGGGTGTTTGGTTAATGAGAATACTAATGCATGCTGTTACAACTAATTGTGAATGGTATTGTTTGTTACTAACCCAAACTGTCATAAAATAATGCAAAACATAGGACGACAGGGAAGGCGGGTTCCAGTGGACCCACCTCTCCCACCTCAGCTGGCGAGTGCACCTGGCACTAGTGCCCAGGCCAGACCCTCCTCCAGTGGCCCTGTGCCACCTTCGGGTGGAAGCACTGCAGGGGATGGGGCTCGTCCGCCCTCTGCAAGCGTGGCTGGAGGAGACCGTCCACTCACCCTCCGTAGAGTCCGGACTGTGGTGCATAGGGAGATCAGGCATTCTGTGCTTGAGCCCCTACGCCAGCTTGAGGCACAGGTGGCACAACTCACAGGCATGCCTGCTGCCCATCCTACACAGCCCCCAGCACAGCCCCGTCCTGGGCAGTGAAGGCACAGTGGCAATTGCCCATGGGTGGGGATCTTGGTTCCACTGTTGCCATCTGTGGGCTCGAGATATCCAAACATCCGTCCCCGTCAATTGTGTTCCCCCCCACATGTGTCCTACACCACCCATGTATGCGTCTTGTTTGCCTTGTCTGTTAACCTCCCCTACCTACCTCCCCAACTATACCTACTTCCTGTACCTGACATTCCACTCTCACCTGAAAAAAAAAAAAAAGGGCACTCTGTTCCCGCAAAAAAATTACGCCCCATACATAGCTGCCCATTTCGCAGACATGTCTGCTGGACATGTAAACTGGCAATTACAATTGGCTGTACAACAAATATTGTTGTCCTCACCCCTCTCTCAGGGGTGGAAGGTTTCAAATTTCACACCAAATTACACACATATGCACAGCTGCTGCTGATAAAGAAATGGGCAGCTATGTGCCTATCCTACAGCCTTCCTGCAAATCCCGAGCTTGTTTTCCTACTGTCCTACCCTCTTTGTGCCCCCTTTTTCACCACTTTCCTATCTCCCCATTTTCTTTTCTTTCAAAGAAATTAGTGCGGGTGTGCGTGAGAGTAAGCACTTTTAAGCAGTTGTAAGAGGGTCTCCGCTTGTGTGCGCTTAGCTAAGCGTGTGTGTGTGAAGCTAAGTGACAGTGCGCATGCGTGAGCTCCACGCAAACCGGCGCTAACCCACTTACAACTGCTTAAAAGTGCCTTAGTCACTCTGGATGACAAGGCCTGCAGTCTGCTCAGAAGCAAAATAAAATCCTACTGTCAGTCCCGAACCCAGGACCTTGGAAACAGTAGTCTGCATGACTTACCACTAAGCCATGACTGCTATACAAGACCATTGCGCTGAAAGAAATATATCATGAAATAGTAGGAATGAATGTAAATGGAATATAGGAAGTCTAGTACACAAAGCATGTCATGTATATTTACTGTCAAATCTAGTGGATTTGTAAAATATTAGTGTGTGAAGAGAAACAGCCATGCTAGTTGGTAGCTAGTAGGTAATAATGTCACAGTAGCACCTTGCAAGCCACACACATACTCAGAGCAGGATAAACACTGCCATAGTTTAATAGTTAAGAGCCCAGACATAGCAACTGTGACTGAGTTACAGGGATGTCCCTGATTTGAAAACAAATGTTAACTGTGCCCCACTGACTCCCTGTGAAATGCACTAACAGTAGGCAGAAAGGTGTTATAACACATGCTATGCTAACTATGAATTACTGAAAGCATGCACCACTTGCACGTCACAAATGGTGTAGTAATACATATGCTCAAAATAACCCACAGTCACAACTGCAGAATATCAGAAAATTTCATGGGTGTATCCCACTGATATGTACCATTCCATGAGGCTGATAAAAGATGCACCTGAGAGTATCTGAGGCCTGCTCAGCAGCATAATCAAATACCCTTCTAAGTGTCAAGGTCCACACCATGGCCAGACCACACTGCATGCAGTACCACCCTACCACAACAAACACATAGGGAATTGCTGCTCAAACAGATATAGCAAGCATTACAAGCTGTGAATGTAAATGGAAAATAGGAAAGCCATAGCAACACATTACAGTAAAGACACCTAGCAGGCATACAAGGAGTGAATGTAAAGGGCAAATATTGAAGCCATAGCAACAAATTGCAAGAGCCACTGCTATATACCAGTTACACCACAAGTCCCACAGGAAAGCACACACACCCATATACACAGTATTACTAGTCTTAGGTGTCAGTTTACATACACACTGAGAAGAGGAAACTGGAGGAAGGAATACTCAGGTTACAGTACAACATGCATTGCAGTGTCTAGAACACAGCCTGAAATATGAGAGACATACTAACCGTTACACTCACAGAACGGTGTCCACAGCATAACAGCATGGTCCTCACCCTGATAATCTGAAAGGGCTATGCCTACCTAACAAACCTTTTTATAGCACTGTCCTGAAATCACAGTGAGAACTGCAATCGCTACACAACAGGCTGCATGCAATTAGTAAATGCTGGCTAACAATTGGTGCAGAGGCCATCACATGGACATGTGCAGATACCTACAAAAGCATCCTGTACTCCCAGTCCACACATGCAATACTTTCATTGCACCCTCTGGAGGAAGAGACAGAGAGAGAGAGAGAGAGAGAGAGAGAGAAAAGAAAGAAAATATATAACAACAAAACAAACAAGTTGTCATCACAACCTGACACTGCCAAGGCAAACTGAAGCTGGCAAGAGAAGCAGCAGCAGGCCAACTATCAGAAAGCCAATGCAAACAGCTGTAACAAACATAGGTAATGTGAAGTAATAATATAATAGCCTACATACTGTGAACCCTCCATATGTGTTATTGGTCTGTATCTATGTATATGAAGATGTGCATAAGGCAGGGGACATACTGCAACTGTCACTGAAGGCTGTACATACATATGTATGTGAAGGTAACTATGTGCACATATCAATGTAGGTTGTGGTGCAATGTACAATGTAGGTTGTACAGTAATGGATGTTCATCAGTACGTTAGTGTGTGTATACATATGTGTAAATAAAAAGGTTTATATATCTATCTATCATATGTATACATATGTATATCGAGATATGTATATATATATATATATATATATATATATATATATATATATATATATATATATATATATATATAATATGCATATATGTATACATAGATAGAGAGGGATGTAGAAATACATAGACATATATAGATAGATAGAATATGTACATACATATATATGTAATAAACACATACATATATAGATATATGTAGATACATATACATATACAGACAGATCTGACTGTCTACAGATATGTCTGTATATGACTATCTCTCTCTCTCTGCCCACCCCCTCTCTCTCTCTCTCCTTGTCTCTCTCTCTCTCTCCCCCCTCTCTCCATATCTATATCTACATATCTATATATATATATATATATATATATATATATATATATATATATATATATATATATATATATATATATATATATATATATATATATATATATACACATATATATATATATATATATATATATATATATATATATATATATATACATATACTGAGTGAGGCACATGTGTGCAGATGTATTGCAACAGGTGCGCTGGTGACAAAGGCATGGAGTGAACACCAGTGTGGATACTGGAGTAACATACCCCATTCCAAAACACATACATCAGTAACCACCACATATGTGCTTGCCTGGCCACCACTGCATGTGTCAGGGAGGAACAGGGGCAACAAGTGTACAATAGGCTCCCCATTGATATTCACAGTAGCACACTAGTCCTGTAATACCTGTACATGGTATGTGTCAGCAGACATAGTGTATCAGCTATGGACATGTAGGTCACTGTACCCCTCTACACCCCACAATGTCCTACATGGTATGCACCTCCCATGACAGCTACAGATATGGAGAAGGACACAGTCATACATAAGAAACTGTGACAATGCACTCAAACACATTACCTATGCAGAGTGACTGACAAGACCACAGAGTGCACCCATACTACCTACATAGAGGTTACCACTGCTGGATATACATAGTTAAGTCACACCCATGACAGTTGTCCAACAACCATGGTAACACCTCACAACATCCACAACCCAAATGACCTATGTCTGTCGTCCTTGTCACCAGAGTAAAGAGCACATGGTTGAGGTACAGGGTCCTACCCACAGATAAGACATACCCTGGAGTAAACCACACAGCATTAAGAAGCAAGGCTCCCCATGAGTAGATGTCAGACATACCCCTGCTGAATGTTATGCAGATAGGTAATATGCCATATGAGTCACCCTGTGTAACTTTTTGACAGGAGCAGGTATGATCACATCACATGTGTCACAAGGGGCAGGGTAGCATAACAGTATGCTGCTGTAGGCCCAGGGCCAATAGCATACTACCTACCTAAGACACAATGCACACCCACGAACCCATTGCAAACCAACTATGTGAGGTGGAATGAGTGTGCCAGTGACTGGGTGCATGTTATGTAATGGTGTGATTGCTCACCATGACTGCCTGTCTGTCATGGTAGTGTGTGTCCTTGATGTGAGGCCAGAGACAGATGTGTGACGTATTGTGATCCAAACATACTACATTGCCATATGTTGTGCTGTGTTACCTGTATGTGACTGCGGTGTAGGTAGGGTTATGGCAAGTAAGAGTGGTGTGCATTACCAGTGATATATGTAACGTGCATTGCATGCAGTGCATGGGTTTATAATGTTCCCCATACAGTACCTTGATACAAACCCCCAGTGTGAAGTTGTGCATTGGACCTGAACCAGTGTGCTGACAGCTGGAGTATACTAGTCTGTCGTATGGAGTGTGCCAGGTACTGTTGCACAGTTGTCGGCTGAGCACTGATATCTGGTCATTTACATGTGTATCCCCCAATAGACAGACAGATGCTATATATGGGAGTTAAGTTATATCACTACAGTCGAGTATTATGTGTATTATGTGTGCCATATTTTGCTGACATATATTGCTGACATATTTTTCTTTTCCTTTTCAGGGCTATGGTTCACCAGCGAAACCCTACCTACTCCGCTGCAGAGGATGAGGAGATACACCAGAGCCTGGTGTGGGAATTTGCAATACTCTTTTCCCACACCAGTCAGAACCAGCAGGAGAGGGCTGCACTGTGGCAAGACCTAGTCCGTCGGGTAAATGACATAGGCACGCATAACCGGACATATGAGCAGGCACGCCATCACTGCAGTGATTTAATTAGAAATGTCCATCAGCGTGCATCAGATATCCACAGGCAACAGCTTGCCACAGGTGGTGGGGCAGCAATACATCCCCCCCTCACCAGACTGGAGGGACTACTCCTAAGTGTTGTGGCTCCAGCCCAACAGCAACAACAACAGCAGCAGCATACATGCATAATGATGGAGGCTGGAGCCGCCCAGCAGAAGAACTCGGAGCGTGCAGGTAACATGCCATATGTATAGTTGACTGTTCTGTACACTGGTAGTTTATGCATGTGTGAGGTGTGTCCTCGGTTTGTAGCTGTTATCTTGGTAATTATTGTGCAAGAGTGATATTCTCAATATTAGCAGTAGACCTGTGGAAGCCAACTGTTGTACTACTGAACTGTATCATACTCACAGTATCAATGGCACAGTTGTGCCCACTGACAATAAATGTCTCATTTCTGCAGGTCCCTCTGGTGTAACAGCAAGGCAGCCTATCCATGCTGGTGAGTGTGTAATAACAATACCTTCAATACTCTTGATACTAATAGTAATAATAGGCTGAAGCAGTAGTGCTATGTGTTTGATTGCAGGTGTGTTTGTGTCTGTGTGTTGATATCTCATATACTGAAGAGTGTGCATGTGTGCATGTGTGCATGTGTGCCTGTGTGTATCAGTGGTGACATTGTGTACACATTGTAAACTGTGTTTCCTGTCTTACTCCCACAGGTTCTGATGCTGCTCTGGGTGTTGTGCAGCAGGGAACCTGAATCAGCTGCTGTGGATAGTGATAATGATGATACCTGTGTAATGGCACAGGGAGGTGTGCCAGGGTCCGTCATTGGTCAGCCAATTGACAGTACACAGCTGTCAACCCCATCAATGCGCACAGTCATCCTGCCAATACATCCTTTGTCACCAATGTCCCTAGGTGATTGACAGGATACAGTGAGCATTGACCAGGGTAATGCGGTATCAGTGGCACATGCATCCCCACACAGCAGCCATGGCCAGGGTCCTGACATGGTACCACACAGGCAGATGTCCAGGGGTTCTCGTGGGAGCATCCGTGGGCGTACTGCCCCTGTCAGACGTGCCCACAGAGGTCTTTCAACCTCAGCTATGTTTTGGGCTGTAATGCGGGCACAGTCACGTATGGAACGGTACACCAGACAGGGTCTGAGGGAGCTGAGAGCATGTCACACAGCTATGAAAGACAGTATGCATGATGTTGCGGCTGCCATCCGTAATTTCACCGAGGTCATTGACAGACATTGGGGGGACACATTAGATCTGTTCCACAACTACACGTCCATGAGCCAGGGCAATGGTGGATGGTGGAGGCATCGACGTGGGCGTATGCCAGCAACAGCAGCAGCTGGCAGTCATCGTGGATGACAACAGGCCCGCGGCTGCTCCCATAGTGCCAGCAGCAGCCCCAGCAATGCTGGGTCTGTGTTGTCATCAGACAGCCCCAGGAGACCACGTGCACATGGCTTTGGACAGTCCCAACAGGGACCTGTCTCCAGTCACCAACCACCTGCTTCTGATGACAGTACCCAGTCTGGCTTAGTGCCTGATACGGTCCGTAGCACTCCTGCCAGGCACAGGTACCATGTCCGTGGCCAGAGACAGTGATCTGTATGACCTGGCAGGTACAGTCTGTGGCTGTCCACAAACACCTGTATATGGCAGCCATGAGGTGGAAATGTATGCATGCATACACACATGCGAATTGATAACACCTAGGGCTACCGCATACATGCACACATTGCATCAACATTGCCCCATCTTGTACTGCTGTCCCTCACCAACACACATACACATACATGTCAATTGGTTGTATCAGTGTCAGACTCAGGCATACCAAGTACACACCCTGTGTATATGATGAAACTGTGCCACCTCCTGCAATCTGTAACATCGGTGCAGGAACAGGTTAACATGGTGCTGATGCACAGGGTGACTACATAGACATGTAGTAATAGTATCATGTTGTCAACAGTACAGTGTAATGATATCATTGTGGGTATATCCCAGCATACCTGATGCAGTAACTGTATGATTGTCATTGTATTGTTTTGTACACCCATAGTAATTACCATAGTGTAATGTCTGCACATCTTTGCATACTGGTGGTGAGGCTGTCAACAGAAGGCCATCTACATAGGTAGCACAGGGGATAAGAAAATGTAAGTATTGATACTCAATGATGGACATGTAAACTGCAAGTTGCATGCTGTCCACACTCGACTCTGCAATGAGGATGTTTGAGGATGTTGATATCTGTGCAGTAATACACAACAGGTTCAAGACTCACAAGAGCACCCTAGCACTACAAGGTTACACCTCATACCATGCGTGACAGCCCCAAAACACAGAACTAACTATGACAGGAGGGAGAGTCTCCATACATGTCAAGGATACTGTGGTGCCAGGACAGGTAGCATACATCCTACTAAGTTTGGAACTGCTGAGTGAGGGCTCAGTGTCTGTTATTTGAAATGTGTATTAGTTCAGGTATGAGCACTTGGGTTTCAGGCCAGTTATTCTACATTACGAAGGTACATGGTCTGTACACTTGTGGGAGGTGAGGCTCAACCCTGCCCGTCTGACCTGTGAATTTCTGTGTACAGGCTTATAGTGCCTGCATATTTGCACTGTTACCTACTGGAAGTCGTACACCTTGTTTGTTGTAGCATAGACTAGATCCAGGCCTGCTGACTGTAGCCTTGTTTGTATGCATGTTTGCTTGTTATTTCCCTGAAACACTGATTCCACCTGCAATGCAGATTTACAGCGCCTCTGTGGATCCCTAGTGACATCTGTATTGCTTACTGTACTGATGTCCATGTCTCACGAGACAGAACGTCACTGTGTGTCCTGTTTGCATGTAAGTTGCCTGTAACACATTGTATATGACTTACCTGGCATTTGCTCACAAAAGCATTTATATATGCCAGCACTAACAAATCAGAAGCACTACACCCTCACATACTCACCTTGAGTACCTTATTCCCCATTAGCCCTATGTGTTGTTAATTATTATGGAATTCACAATACTATGGTAGCATGTGCAATGGTCACTTGTCAATCTCCTCTCTGGTCCAGTTGGTGAATCTGTGAGTCATGTGGCAATGTTACAGCTGCCTCATGTACACAGGCAACCCTCTCCCTTCCCATAAACTTACAGCACATGTGAGAGATGCAACCACATAGCCAAACTGGGGGCTAAGCTCTCTTAACACAGTACTGGCATAATCTGTCAGGTGGAGTGGGATACTACAGTGAATACAATACCAGTCTCACATAGACCTACCACGACAGCAATCCAAAAACATAAACACACAGGAACATTCTTGGAGTCTCAGAATAGCATCCTGCCTGAGCAGCAGACACCTGCGAAGCAGACACACAAGCAAATGTTACGCCAGAACAGAGCACGTGCAACACATAGCTCACAAAGCCTATGTGCCGAACAGTCACAGCCCGTATGGCTAAACAACACACCTGCTACAGTTGTAATAGGTACCTCTATCGTCAGGTACACTGAGGTCCCGCACACCAGGCTGAACAAGGAGAAGGTAATGGTGAGATGCCCGTCGGGCACTATGATCCACCACATAACACAAGCATACAGGTCACTCCAAGGCATGTACAAATATGACTCAGTCATTGTCCTTGCCAGTGTGAATGACCTGTGATGTACCTCCCTGGACTACATGATAGGGGACATAGAGGGGCTCTCTGAGCGTTTGGCACAGGCTGGTATGACCCTGACCTTGAGTAGCATCTTACCCTCACCAAGAATGCTGCCACAATATGTAGACAGGATGATCAATTTCTACAATTGGCTTATGTTTCGGTGACATTCAAAGGGGATCCAATGCCTGTCAGCGTGGGATTACATGCTAGACAAGCCACAATGCTTTGCTAGGGACAGCTTGCACCTGTCACCCATGGGCGTTGTATATTGGCAAAGGCTCTTGCTACACACATAGTGCCTTTTTATGCAAGGCTCAAATTACATAGCCACCTACACAGGTATCACACGGGATAGGACACTAATAGTAATGCTACTCAACACCAGCAGTGTAAACCTCAAGATGCATGCACTGGAAACTGTCCTTAGCATGGAGAACAGCAATATCTGTGCAGTAACAGAATCCTGGTACAAGGCTCCCAGGTGCACCCCATCACTGCCAGGTCATACCTCATACCATGCTTGTCGTCCCCTAAACATGCACCAAACCAGAACAGGGGGAAGTATCCAAAGGCACCACAGATACACACACCTCCAGGTTGGTGGCACAGCACAAAACATCAGAGCCTATCCATGTGCAACTAACAGTGGGTTAGACTGCCTTCAGGTTCATAGCCTGGCACACACCACCCTCCCATACCCAGGAAACTACTTGGCCTTCCTGACAACACTGGGAATATGACAGTCTCTACAAACACCATTATATGGGTGGACTGCAACTACCCAAACATAGAGTGTGAGCATTACTCTAGCTCCAAGACCCTAGCTGAAAGGTTCCTAGCATTTATTCACTGAATTGCTATGGAACAACTTGTTACCACTCGCACAAGAGGTGAAAACATGCTGCACCTGTTCATCAACAACGTGTGGACTATATGCTCCAGACCAAATGTGTATCCCTCGCTGGTAGGATGACACCATATACAACTCACACTGTATATTCACATACCACACGCAGCCCCTGCACAGAACACCACAGTCATAAAGTTGTCTAATGCAAATTCCATGTATTCACATGAGGCAGGCTTCAGACATGGGAACTATTGAAGGTCACAGGTACATATGTGTATGTGGCACACACATACATCATGTGTGCATTGACATTGCTGATATAATCTATGTCGTGCAATACTGGGAACAACACCCCACACACATGGCATTTGTAGGATACAAACCCTTACCTAACTGTGTTATGACACTTGTGAGAGACGCAGCAGCAGAGCGAGCTATTTGCTGTACTTATAGGGTGCTGACATCATCAGTGTTTAGACAGTGCAATATGCAGCATGTGGTGTGTTGTACTAGTGGCCAAAAGGGACATTTCCCTTACACATAGAATTGCACACACCCTACTCCCCCCACATTCACACATACACACTGAGCACTTGCAGGATTCAAACCTCTACCTAACTATGTTATGACACTTGTGAGAGACGCAGTAGCAGAGCGCGCTATTTGCATTACTGGGAGGCTTGTTTTCTCCTGCTGCACTTATAGGGTGCTGACATCATCAGTGTTTAGACAGTGGAATATGCAGCATGTGGTGTGTTGTACTAGTTGCCAAAAGGGACATTTCTCTTATACATAGAATTGCACACACCCTACTCCCCCTCATATTCACACATACACACTGAACACTTGCAGGATTCAAACCCCTACCTAACGATGTTATGACACTTGTGAGAGATGAAGTAGTAGAGCGCGGTATTTGCATTACTGGGAAGCTTGTTTTCTCCTGCTGTACTTATAGGGTGCTGACATCATCAGTGTTTAGACAGTGGAATATGCAGCATGTGGTGTGTTGTACTAGTTGCCAAAAGGGACATTTCTCTTACACATAGAATTGCACACACCCTACTCCCCCCACATTTACACACACACACACACACACACACCCACACACACACAGCACTTGCAGGATTCAAACCCCTACCTAACTATGTTATGACACTTGTGAGAGATGCAGTAGCAGAGCACGATATTTGCATTACTGGGAGGCTTGATTTCTCCTGCTGTACTTATAGGGTGCTGACATCATCAGTGTTTAGACTGGAATGTGTAGCATGTGGTGTGTTGTACTAGTTGCCAAAAGGGACATTTCTCTTACACATAGACTTGCACACACCCTACTCCCCCCCCCTCACATTCACACACATACACTGAGCAGTTGCAGGATTCAAACCCCTACCTAATTATGTTATGACACCTGTGGGAGACACAGTAGCTGAGCGCGCTATTCAAATTACTGGGTATCATTTGTGCTCCTGACATATGTATAGTGTGCTGACATCATTATTTATGAAGAGGTATGTACAACTGTTACTATCCATCAGTAAGGGGGAGAGCATATATATGCATTAACTTTGCAGAAGCACAGTGGCCTACTGTACTGTGGAGGCAGATGCCAAATACACTGTGGATAGCCTTCTGTATTCCCTAAGGACAACAGCCTAGTATTGAACTCTACGGCCATATGTTTACCTGTCAGATGCAAGTATCAGTTGCTCATAAACTGTTTGTGGGTCTTTATTGCCATAGCTTTCCTTATCTCTATGAACAACTTGTGTACTGTGGCAGATGTTTGCATATGAGTGGGATCCACTACTTTACTTATATCTCTGTTGTAATTTCACTGTGTGCACTGGGCAGATCTCTGTATTGTGGGATGTTCCTTTATTAACACATACAAATGCCAGATATGTGTGTGCAACTGCTGAACTGTGACATGGCGTAAGTGTGTGAGCATGCCCAGTTCACAGTTTATATGGCTTCTTGACTGACACGTCTCATTTATCTAAGTGTGCGAGCATGCCCAGTGTGAACTTTCCATATGTTGAGATCTGTGGTCCACCACATTTGTGTTTGTGTGTGGACTTCATCAATATTTCACATGTACAGTTGAGTGTTGGACATCAATTTGTGTTCCTACTGCCCAACAGCTTTGTGTCTGAACCTCACAGGTATTATGCTGTGCCTGCAGGGTTGCCATGGGATAGTTTGCATACAGTTATCAACATCCTTTCATACTGACCAAACAGTGTATTGTCGTATAGTGTACTGGTTCAGTACTTTCACTGTGGTGGACAGTATCATCGGTTTCAGTTCTATCACTGCTTGTAATATTTATAGTGAGCACACCAGACTGGTTGAGGGCCAGCTGTGCAGATATGACCTTGTTGCTTTTTGTTCAGATATGGACAACATAGAACAAGATTGTCCGACATTGTTAATGTATTCCACAACTTGTGTGGACAGTGACAAACAATGGCCATGTGCCCTAGGCCATTTGTAATGCTAGTCAGAGAGTGTTTGTCCTTCAACACACATATTTACTGGTGTTTGCCATGACATATTTTAAGGCTAGTGTGCTGTGCCTCTGTCTACCCATGACATACAGGTGATATCCAGGGTACACCTACCATCTCCCATCCAGTCATCATGATTCCTCTGAATGACAGTCAGTGAGGGACTCCCTGGATAACCTGTACTGGGAGTTTAGTCATGAGTGGAGTGAGCTTCTGGGTTATGGACCAATCGGTACAGCATGTCCTGTTTATGTCTGTGCTGGGGTTTAGGCCTGTCATGTGCATAGGTCATCAGCATTCAGATTTTACATGGTGCCAAATGTCCATTGATTCCAGCTTGGTCATGGCTTTATACATCAGGCACAGATCACCTCTAGCCAGGCAGTATGGCACTGTGTGGAGCTGCAGTTTGCTTAATCAGGCAACACATGGCATCTGTTACAGCTTTGAGATCCTCCTGGTGGGGTATTTGTGGGGTCTTTCCAGTTGATGCAGGTGTCTGCTAAGGTACATCCCACAAGGGCCATTGTACGCAATTGTGAGGCTGCTGATGGATGACTGGAGAGGCACAATGACCTACCCTGACCTAGCTGTGCTTACCTTCATGATTAGGTGTGTATATGGTATGTTTCTGTAACCACTACAGACACATGGTTGTCACATGCAGGATATCTGTCACCTTGTGTCCCCAGGTCTCTTATTGCTCCTGATGTACTTATTGGGTTAACACCTATGTGGTAATTTGTGGGCACGTACTGTGTTTCCACAGGGGATGACTATACACTATTCTGCATTTTGCTTGTTGACATGGCTGTGGCACCACTTGTCTGTTTCTATGTGTGCCTTTTGTAGGATGCTTGTGTCGGCTGGAGGGTCCAATATGGTGGGCAGTTTGTAGACATCTGCGAACCTGTTCAGACACAGTCCTTCCATGTTGGCCTGTACCTATGTGACATATATACCATACAAGAGAGGTCCCAGGACCGTGCCTTGTGGGATGCCAGTTGTACCTGGTTTGTAGTCTGACATGGCTGCAGCATGTCTGACCAGGTCAGTTCTGTCCTTGAGCTGGTTTGCAACCCATCTACTTGGATAGGGGTTTATAGTTAGGCTGGTGAGCTTATCTGTACTGAACAACTGGGGTATTGTATGGAAGGGTTTAGCAAGGTCCAGATAGGCTGTGTGAACCACATTCCCCTCATCAATGGCCTTGGTGCATGTTTCACATGAGCCAGACATGTTTAAGGGGCAGGATCTGCCCAATGAAAGCCACACTGGGTAGGGTCCAATGTCTGTAGGTACCCAATCTTGTTATTCCTGGGGTCCATGATCATCCTCTCCATTGCTTTGCCGACCAAGTTAGTCAGGGTTGAGGGGTGATAGTTTGCAGTATCCATTCAGGCACCACCTTTGTGGTGAGGGACCACTGTTGCTGTACACTGCTCTTTGGGTAAGACTGAGAGTAGTGCTATTTGGTGTTCCATTCTTCTTACAGTTCTTGCTGGACACAACCCAGGACACCATCTGGTACCATTGATGCTGTGTGGTTTGCTTTGTAGATGCTGGCTGTTACCTCAGCATCTGCAATGTCAGGGGGCCAGCACTCTGCTGGGATAGATATTTGGCAGTTTGGTGCTGGTGGGGAGTTTGCAAAGAATCTGTTAGGTTGGATGTTGGCAATGTGTGTGGGTTTGGTGTATTGTTTGTGATATTTGAGTAATGCAGAGCATATCTGTGGATTATCACCATGGTTCCTACCATCTGTTAGGACAGCTGTGTGATTATCCTTTGTGTCCTGCACAATTTGTATCATCATAGGTTCATAGGTTCATATTAGGCTATCTGCCCTGGCCATGTTTGAGCCTAGACAGACTGTGTGTGGCTTTCGACACCCCTTGCAATCTGCATATTATGCCCATTTAGGGTTTACTTTGCTAAATGTGACACAGAGATGGCTCCCAGTGTACACCTACTATCTCCCATGCACTTGCCCGGATTTCTGTTGTTGAGTATGAGTGTGGAGCTCAGCCTATCATGGACTGGGATTCTGTTCCAGAGTGTAAGGAGCCTCTGGGTTATGAATCTGTCCCTCCAGCACATCCTATTTATCTATGTGTGGAGGTTCAGATATCTCACTGTGGTGTCTCTGCTGGATTTGGAGTTTCTGCAGTGGAGCATGTCCATTAATTCTGGATTGGACATGGCCCTGTACATCAGGCATACATCACCTCTGACTGGGCAGTATGCATGTGAATTGGGCTGTGGTTTCTTCAGCCAGGCAGCAGATGACAAATGTTTGGACCCTTTATCCTCTTGGTGAGGTACATTTGGGGTCTTTCTAACTGCTGCAGGTGTCGGGTAAGGTACATCCAAAATGAGGCATTGTTCTCAAGTATGGACCTGATAAGAGAAGAGTATGGGGGCATAGTGACCTCTCTTGATCTACATGTGCATCCTTTCATGTTAAGGTGGGCAATATAGCAGGTCTTTCTGGCCACCTTGGCAATGTGAGTGTCACATGATGGGTTACTGCCCACTTGTGTCCCTAGGTCCCTGATTATTTCTTCCGTACATAATGGATTACCACCTATGTCATACTTTGTGTGTGCCTTGTATGGTATTTGGTGAGACATTCATACTCTGCAGTGTCTTCAGGAAGGCTGACTGGGGTTCCTGGGTTTGGGACGGTGGTCTGTAGCAGGCTGCAAACTGGGATGCAGTTTGAGCCACTGTTACTTGCCCGTGGATAGTCCATGCTGCTTCTTGCTGTGGTACCAACCTGGGGGTGTGGTTATCCTTGACAATTATTGATAGCCACACTCCTATTGTAGTTTGTTCCATGTTTTCAGGCTGTAAAGCATGGTATAAGGCATAACCTGGTAGTATTAGTGTGCTCTTCTGAGCCTTGACCCAGGTTTCTGTTACAAAACAGATATTACCATTCTCCATGCTGAGGTGGGTTTGGTCTGCATGCATCTTGCAGTTTAGACTTCTGGCATTGGGTAGCATTACGTCCTGGTTGTTATCCCTTGTGCTACCTATGGTGGTGGGTTTGTGTTTCCAGCCTTACCTATTCAAGGCACAGTGGGGGTGACAACAGCCTTTGCCAGTATCCATACAGCCAGGTGTGCTGGGTGTGTGCCATCCCTAGCAGGTGGAGCATCATGTCTTGCTCGGCATGTCATCCGAGGCTGTCAGCCATTTGTTCCCCTTTGACTAGCAGCAATACTTCAGCCAATTATTGTACTTGATCTTGTTGTCTTCATAGTGTGGCATCATACTTGGTGAGGGTGAGATGTTAGGCAGGGTCATCATGTTTGCATATACTAGATGGTGTTACATTGCTTAACACATGGCAATCATGCCTCAGGTGGTGCTACAGGGCTGCCTATGTCAGATGCACATACTACACTCCCTGTACATGTTTGAAAGCAGGTTGTGTCATGTTAGGCGTCCCTTTTACTATATAAGTGAGTCAGAGAGGGGTATCATTCCCAGGGTTCCTACTGAGCCAGTGTATGTGCTATGCGTTGCCTCTTTGCCAAGGCCAGGGCATACTGGGCATGCCTCCTTCTGCCTACTGGGGCAGGCTCAGGTTGTTCCTCCTCTGAGTCACGCTCTGCCTGTGATGGCCTTGGCAATGGTGGGGGGCTGTTTGTCCCGGCCCTATGCTGGTCCTGCTGCAGCTGTTTTTGCAGTATCATATTATGTAGCATAGCACATACCATGACAATTTGGGTACTTGTAGTTGGTGAGTACTGCAAGGCTCCACCAGATGTGTCCAGGCACCAGAACAGTGACTTGAGCAGCCCAAACACATGCTCTATTACATTTCGTGTTTGTGCGTGTGCCTCATTATGGTGTTCTTGTTCAGGTGTGTGTGTGTGTTTCTGATGGGTGTCATCAGCCACGGCTCCACTGCATATCCAGCATCCCCCACTAAGTGTCCATGTGGGATGTCCCCATTGGCAAATGTCTGGTACAGCTGCATCAGATGCCAGATATGGGAATCATGGTAGCTTCCAGGGCAGCCAGCACACACATTCATTATTATGTCCTGGGCATCACACACAACCTGGCAGTTGATGGAGGGGAAGCCCTTGTGGTTAATGTAGGCCCTACCCCACTAACCAGCTGGTGCCTTGATGCGTATATGCATGCAGTCTATTGCACCCACTACCTCAGGGTATTCCGCTATTTGCTGGAAGAGTTGCATATTGCTGGCCAATGCCTCATGAGAATTGGGGAAATATACATGATGTCCGACATGTACCGACATGGCATCCAGGAACTGGTGCAGTACCCTGGATACTGATGCCTGTGAGATCCCCATCATATCACCAGTTGGTCTCTGGAAGGTACCTGTTGCTAGTATTCTTAGGCCAACACATACCTTGGTTTCCACTGGGATGGGTTCCCCTTTGTCTGTTCTGTGTGTGAGGCGTGGCCTGCACAGCTCAACAATTTGCTGCAGGAGGTCTCTGTCCACTCTATAGCACTCCACTATCTCCAGCTCATGTAACGCCTGGTAGGTGACCCTCGGCCTGTACACTCTTCTCCGTCTCCTCACTGTGGGTTGTCTGGCAGCATTTGCATTGTCACCACCCTCAGCAAGTCTCCTATGTCTCATTATAACAGCTATGGCAGCCCCTAGCATGTTTGGTCTGAGTGCAGCTTTTTCAGTTTTCACTTCTAATAGCTTACTCCTGTCTTGCAGTGTCTCTTGAGAGAAACATACTGCAATGCTGTTTGCAGTGTTTTAAGTGCTGGGCTGGGCTAGTATTCTGCCTGTGCAATGCCTGCTTCTAATTGTTTTCACCTGCTAGCTCTACCAGTATTCCTTGCTAGTTTCCTACTATTTCTTCTGCTTCCTTTTTCCTCTCTGTTTTCTCAGGGGGGGAGCAGCACGCATACCAGTGAAAACACGCTCACAGTGGCTACCACACGCGCATACATGCTTACACAGACTAGAATCTGCTTATTCGGGTTAAAACGCGCGCACACCAGTGCAAACAGGTTTACAGATCTTTAAACAGACTCCTACATGCTTACTCTGCCTTACACGTGCGCACTCTGTCTTACTTGCGCCTCCCAGCGCGCACACGAGTGCATGCACACACAACAAGAAAATTTGGTGTTAGCCACGGTGTACACCTTCCATTTCTTGACTTTCCCATGCTTATCTGTTGACACTCCTCTTTCTATGCTGTGTGACTGAAATCTTTCACATACCACTTTGCTCCAATGAGCTTGATTTCTTTCTAACATTCCCCCCCTGTGATGTCACCTATCTCCTACTCTGTTACTCCCCCTTATCTAACTCTTACACTACACGGAATGTGCTCATTTGCTATGTGACAGTGAGATTCACTATCCTACCACTCATTTATATAGGATTGCCTACTAATGCTTAGTTATGTGTCTTACACTCAGCTTCCCCCCTTAGCAACCACTAAACGGTGGCCATGTTGTTTTCGGTCTGCTAGTCCCTGCATTGTAAATCCATGCATTGCATAAAACACACATTTGTGGGTTTAAAACCTTTATTTTTATGTTTTATATAGAGCAGCCCATTTGCGCGGGGCTGTGCTGCGTTTAAACCTCGCCGATCGCCGAAAAAAAAATATTTTTTTTTTCATGTTTGCATCGGGTTACCATACCAATGGCCACATATTTGGCCATTGGCATGCTGCCTGACACATGTGCACACTTTATTTGGAGCTGACATGGTTCCATTGTGTTATTTGCAGAAACGTACTCAGTTGTCAACTGAGTACATTTCTGCACCTAACACGACTCTTACACGGGCTGGTTTCAGCTTCGTGGATCACTAATCTACCTCATTTGTATGCCTTTCGGCTGCAAGTGAAGTAATTAGCATATCCACGCCCTGCCCATGTAAGAGACGTTTTAGCTGGTCTCTTATACGGTATTTCGGGCTGTTCCTGGATCGCTATGGCTGCATGGAGTCTTACACGACTCTTAGACTCCGTGCAAGCCATCGTGAATCCTGCCCTTAGATGTACGCTTTAGTTTGGACAACTTAGGAAATTTATATACGTCGCTGTATAGAAAGGATTGGTGGAAGAATAGTCTTTTGTCTTTTAATAGTATGCGCCTGAAGCACACTTTTGATAATATTGTTAGGGGACAAGTAAATATAATTTCATGCCTATGTACAAAGGACACCCCATTTGAAAGGGAGCTTGTGGATTTAACTTCCAATTTGACAAACAGGGGTTATAGAAAAGCCAGGATAAATGGAATTATAGACAGTGGCAGACACAATGGAATGGATAGGGCTAGACAATGGTTTTCAACTAGGGTTACACAGGAATGCAATGAATCTAATGATGGTACTATTAACAATAGGGATGAAAACACTGTGTATGACATTAACATATAGCAGTGATGCAGGAACTATATGTGACATTATCAGGCATAACTGGAAGGTCTTATTAACAGATGCAAAATCGGTGGTATAGTGGGATGGAGTCCTTCTTTTGGTTTCAGAAGAAAGAAAAATCTGAAGGATTTACTCTGCCATGAGACTAGGAAGGTGTAGAGCAATAGCATTCAAAACAAAGGAACGTTTAAGTGCAGAGGATGCAAGGCTTGCCAGGCCTTGCCCCATATCATGGAGAGTAATCCATTTATACACCCTTAAACAAGCAAGAAATATTACTTGAACAGATATGCAGATTTCAGAATACGAAATGTCTATTTAGCCAAGTGCCAGTTATGCACGTCTTTCTATGTAGGAAAGACAAATTGTATGTTAAAGGACAGAATTTTGAAACATCTATCAGCTATAAGGTTGAGTAACATACATAATGCACTTTATCAACATGTGATAGATAACTCAGGAAACATTTTTAAGTTTATGGTTTTGCAAACTGTAAAAACTAATATAATGGGAGGGGATTTGGATAAGTATACAGAATATAGTGAGTTAAAATGGATTATAGAACTATCAGCAGATAAAGCTCCTGGTTTAAATGGGGTAATACCACTAAAGCCAGCCCTAAAAAGGAGGAGGGTGCAATATTAAAATGTGATTGGTCATTTTTATTTAAATTCTGTGAGGTTTGAAATGCATTTTATCTGATGAAGGCTTAGATCCGAAAGCGCTCATGTATTTGTGATTTTATTCTTGGTTTTATTAAAAGTGGAACTCAGCCTGGTGGGCCAACTGCTTTTTTATATGTTACAGCATTACAGGTCTGCTTTGTTTTGTTAGGCAAAGAGTACATACAGCAACACAGCACAGCAACATTAGGTAGCAAAAAAAAAACTGTGCCAAAGCAGCAGATAGGCAGATCCAGACACACAGAAAACTACAGTAAAAGTGATACAGATTGTATTACAATATAAAGGTGAAGCACTCCTGTAACCCTTCACATTCAGGCTTCTGTAACTGTGCTTTCTTGACTAATGGATTAATATCATTTGATATATTGCACTTCATTGCTTTTATACAGTCCGTTACATCATTTTAACAAGGAATTGTAGTCAGTAATCAATATCTATAAGTCAGCAAGTCAGCTCAGTAATAATATGACCTACAAAGAGAATTGATATGTGTTATTTATTCTCTATACTCTGTTTCTGGGACTATGTCCAGAATGAAAACACACAAACAAATACTCACACATATCTATATCAATATCTATATATTTTTCCATTAACTTGATAATGGCACTACATTTTACATCACAATTTAGTGAAACTTTTGCATGACTGCTACTCAGTACCTTAACAACTGCATCTCTTGTGAGGAGTTCCGCTGTGGTGACCTCTAACTGGGAAAAAGCCGAAAGACAAACAACAACACTGAACTATCTTAATGTCCTTTTGCAAACATTTCTGGACAGGTTGTTTTAAAGGCATGAGTCACTCACCAACAATGTTATGTTTCTTCATGCACTTAAAAGAAAAATAATAGCTTTTATTTATGGTGAAATGTGTAGCAAAACAGAGATGTATTTTATTATGAAAGTGCACTTCATGAGAAGAATAAACCCAATGGGAACCTAACAGTAGAAGGTGAAAATTTCTCTGAAAACATGAACACAAAGTACCATCAGGAAGGCCAGGCTCACAGATGAGGGAAAAAAAGAGAAAAGCACATTCTGACCCCCTGTCCACCATTAGGGACTATGAGATGAAATGTGAAAATGACTTTAGGAAGCTCCTAAATAGATAAAGAAAAAGTGTTAAAACATCAAAGGCAAGCACTGAAAAATCTGAAACAGTATAAGAACTGTAGAGTGATAAAAGCAAAGAAGGGAGGGGCATTTTCTTCACAGATACCAATATTTAGAATAACAAGAACAATATTTTGCAGAACAGTCCTGATGATTCACATAAAATGAACATATGACCGCTTGCACAATAAGCTTATTGAGCTGAATAAGTTCTTTATCAACAAGATGCTTGACTTCTAGGATGTACCCATTCCACACATCCCAAGATTCTTTGGTATCACTAATCCCTTGACAAATCAAGAAAAAACTTTTACAAAGTGAAAATCTCTGGAGCAGGATCAGTCACAGACACCCTGGCCAGTTTTCCAACGTTTATAATAAAACCCATTGTAAGGCATGCCCCCTTTTTATCTTGGATTCTCTTGATTTTTTTTGAGAATAATTAAGGCTGCCACAAACCAAGATGGACACCATTCTGGTTACTGTAGGTATAGAACCACACTACACTGCATTCCCACATGAATATCATATAGAAATACTTAAGGAAGGACTCCCTTGCATCACAAACTGCCTCAGTTCCAAAGGAAGTAGATATGTACCAACCCAGCTGGAGCTCATTCATTAAACTGTTACAAAGTTATTTGGAGCTTTTATTCCCTGGCCTCCACTGAAAATGGGCTCCTACCCAGTTGTACTTCCCTGGTAATCAAATGTCAATAAATAAATAAATAAACTAATTATTTTGTCTTTAACAAAAATCACTACAAGCAGTTTAAAAGAATAGCCATGGGGGCTACATGGACTACAATAACTGCACATTGATGATAGTTTCTTCACTTGAATTACTCAAGACCTCATTAAGTTCCTACTCCATATCACCCATTCCACTGACTTCTTAAGGTTCACCTGCAGCAAGATCTGGGGAAGTAAAGCTAGGAAAGGACAAGCTTCATGGATTTATGAATTTATAAAAAGGAAGATTACAGTAGCATTGACAAAAGCTTGTTCCAGAAACCTTCCTGGGCGAAATGTTCCTCCATGACATCAGCACCTCTACATTTCCAAGAAGAATGGCATTAAATCTCAAGGCATGAGGGTACTCAGATTTACAAGTGAGGTTGAGGAATTCTTTTCCAAGATGTGCAGTGTAGATAATTAATTATTTATTTTATTTAATATTTGTTTACCAGGAAAATGCTTCTTGACAGTGCAGTGGTGCAGCTATAGCAGAATCGAACTTGAGAACCTCTTGATGTGACGCGACAATGCTACAGCTGCACCTTTGCACTGTCAAGAAGCATTCCATTCTGAGAAGTTATGACTTCTTGACCATTTCAGACACTTTAGGGCCAATTAGAGAAATCAGAAGAAGAAAAGACAACAACAAACTTCATGAACCAGGCAAACTAGGAATCACCTACTCGTATTCAATGGCTGACAAATTCAATAGAGTTCTCAAAGGACAGGGGAGATTAAAAAAATTATAGAGCACAACTGGAGCATCATTAAAGGAAATAGGTCCCTTAGCAGGATTCTCAGTTCTGATCCCTCCTTTATCCTTTATCAAGAGCATAAAAGACTGGTTGGGGAACACCACCAAAAAGGAAGATAGACCAAATAGCAGGATGTACAAATGTGGCCCTCTTGATGGAAAAGTGTTGTCTTTGTGTGTAGAAAGAAATTCTTTACATGTCCCAACTCCAACAGAAATATTTACAGTAGAGGTAGGCATAACTGTAACAGTGAACCATAGTCTACTCTGCCCAGTACTTCATGTGCAAACCCTTTTATTTTAAGAAAACCAAACAGTCTCAAAACAGAATTACCCAACATACTGACATTAGGAAGGGATACCCTACAAATCTGCTTACAAGACACTCCTTGGAGAATCCAGACCACTCTTATTTTGCATTTTGTACCATAAAAGTTGTTGAATACTACCAACTTAGTGAGGACCTAAATGCTAGATTAGAAATGAGAGAAACTGAAAGGCAAATTAGGCTGAATGCCTATGATGAACCTAGCCTAAATGAAGCATGCACTCCTCAGCATCATAGGTTCATAGGTAGGTAGGTACTAGGCTATTAGCCCAAGGGCCTACGTAAGCCTAGCCAACAAGGTTCCCTGGCTTACGCCACCCAAGAAAGTTATTTTCCTGTGCCATTGTTGAGCAGAGACACAGAAGTGATCTCCGGGGTGTATTTCCTATTTTCCATCCACTCATCAAGATTTTTCTTGAAGAGTGCTAATGAAGAATTTTGCTTGACATAGATGGGTAGCCTGTTCCAGAGTATGGGAAGTCTCTGGGACAGGAATCTATTACTCCAGCATGTTCTGTTTATTGTGGTGACAAGGTTTAGGTCCCTAGAGCGTGTAGCTCGGAGGGATTGGGATTTCTTTAGGTGTAGCATGTCCAACAGCTCTGGGTTTGACATAGCTTTATATGTTAGGCAAAGATCACCTCGGAGTAGGCAATATGCTAGAGAGTAAAGCTGGAGTTTTTTGAGACGGTCAGTGTAGGGCATTTGTTTGAGGCCAGTAATCCTCTTTGTGAGGTATGTCTGTGGCCTTTCCAGCTGCTGCAGATGTCATGTGAGGTACATTCCAAAAGGGGCGTTGTACCCTATAATGGGACTAATGAGTGTCGAGTAGAGGGGAACAATGACCTCTTTTTTCCTGGATGAGAACCCTTGTATTATGAGGTGTGCCATGTAGAAGGACTTCCTGACTACTGTGGCGATGTGATTATCAAAGGAGAGATTACTGTCCACCTGGGTCCCAAGGTATCTTATCACGCATTTGGTGTTAAGTAGATTGCTGCGTATGTGGTAGTTCATGGGTACAGAGTTTTTACCAAAGGGGATGACACTGCACTTTTTGGCATTGAGCTTGAGGCCATGGCTCTGACATCAGGCATCTGTCTCAGCGAAGCCCTTCTGTAGGATGTCCACATCATTTGGGGACTTGACTATGGATCCTACTTTGCAGTCATCTGTGAACTTTGTTAGCCAGAGGACTTCTGTGTTAGCCTGTACTTCAAAGAAGTAGATACCAAACAGGAGAGGTCCCAGGATGGGACCCCGTGGTACTCCACTTGTCACTGCTTTGAGGTCAGATTTGGAGTCTGTAACTTTTACAGTGTGGGTTCTGTCAGTGAGCCAGTTGGCAAGCCATCTTGTGACATAGGGATTTATAACCAGTTTAGTGAGTTTAGCTATAATTCCAGAATGGGGGATGGTGTTGAAAGCCTTGGCAAGGTCAAGATAGGCTGTGTGAACCACCTTACCCTCATGTATGGCTTTGGTGACTGCCTCAAAGAAGTCGATCAGGTTCAGGAGGCATGATCTGCCTTTAACAAACCCAAACAGGGTGGGATCCAGAGTTTGGAGGTTACCAATGTCTTTGTTTATGAGTTCCATGATGATGCGTTCCATGGCCTTTCAGACCAGGCTCATCAGGCTAATAGGTCGATAGTTCCCGGGATCAGTGGTGGCTCCCCTCTTTGTGGAATGAGATAATTGTTGTTGTGTGCCATTCAGTGGGCACAAAGCCTGATGTGAAGCTATTATTGAACATGGTGCTTAAGTGGGGAGCCAGTTCGTTCTGAAGTTCGTGTAAAACGTAGCCTGGGATATTGTCCGGTCCCTGCCATTTTAGAGCAGATTTCTGAACCTGACATGTAATCAGGTGGCTATTCATCTGCTGAATTAATGTTCTGGCTTTTCTATGTGCCTCGCGTTACTATATTTAAGAAATGTATACAGGATCTGATTGTGTTAATGTTTCCATGTTTCTGGTACTGTCTCTTGGATATTGCAGCAGAGTCTTTTGTGTCATTTCTTCCTCCACTTTCACCACTCCCTAGCATACTGCCACTTTTTTATTTTTTCATTGTTTTCCTTTACTTTCATACTTGTCATACTGTTTTGTTCTAAACCAGACAGAATTATGGTTCTGAGCTTAGGCTTGTACATCTAATGTAATGATAACCTGAACATTGGGACTGGTTAGTGGTCATTGATTTCTGAGGTTCACTTTAATATGGGAATTTTTCATAGGTTCATAGGTGTGTATTAGGCTAATGGCCCTGGAGCCTTTACAAGCCTAGCCCATAGGATTACCCTGGCATCATGCTATCCGACCTTAGTTCCCAGTGCTTCTGTCGAGTAGAGCCACCAGAGTGATCCCCGGGATGAATTTTCTATTTCCCATCCACTCATAGGCTCATAGGTTCATAGGTAAGTACTAGGTTATCTGCTCAAGGGCATGTATAAGCCTAGCCAGAATGTGTTCGCCACCCCCTTAGATTAGTTCCCTGTGCCTCTATCCAGCAGAGCCATTATTTCCCTGTGCCACTGTCCAGCAGAAACACTGCAGTGATCCCCGGGGTAAATTTTCTGTTTCCCATCCACCCGTTAAGGTTTCTCTTGAAGAGTGTTAGTGAGGGGCTCTGCCTGATGTATATTGGAATCCTGTTCCAAAGCATGGGGAGTCTCTGGGACAGAAATCTATCCCTCCAGCATGTCTTATTTATCGTTGCGGTGAGGTTTATATCTCTAGATCATGTGGATCTCCGGGATTTGTTTTTTTTTTTAGGTGGAGCATGTACATCAATTCTATGTTGGACATGGCCTTATATGTCAGGCAGAGATCACCTCTGAGTAAGCGGTATGCAACAAAGTACAGCTGGAGTTTCTTGAGTCGGGTTGCATAGGGCATCTGTTTGAGGCCAGTAATCCTCTTGGTGAGGTACTTTTGTGGTCTTTCCAGCTGTTGCAGGTGTCTTGTAAGGTACATCCCAAATGTGGCGTTGTATTCTATGATGGGTCTAATGAGTGATGAGTAGAGAGGCACAATAACCTCTTTTGTTCTAGATGCAAACCCTTTTGTGATTAGGTGGGCCACATAGAAGGATTTTCTAACCACCTTGGCAATATTATTATCAAAGGAGAGATTACTATCTACTTGGGTCCCCAGATCCCTTATTACATTTTCTATATTTAGGGGACTACCACCTATGTAGTAGTTTGCGGGTACTTTATTTTTTCCAAAGGGGATGACTATGCACTTTTTGGCATTTAGCTTGAGGCCATGATTTTGACACCAGGTATCCGTCAAAGTGAGACCCTTCTGGAGGGTGTCTGTATCAGCCAGAGAATCAATTATGGCCCCTAGTTTGCAGTCGTCTGTGAACGTGGTCAGCCATAGTCATCCTATGCTTGCCTGTACCTCTGAGAAGTATATACCAACAGGAGGGGTCCTAGGACTAGATTTCTCTTGAAGAAGGCCAGTGAGGTGCTCTGTTTGACATGTATGGGAAGTCTATTCCATATCATGGGCAGTCTCTGGGTTATGAACCTGTCCCTCCAGCTTGTTCTGTTGATTATGGTAATTAGGTTGAGGTCTCTGGACCATGTGGTGCAGAGGGATTGGGATTTCTTTAGATGTAGCATTTCTAACAAAGCTGGGTCAGACATGGCTTTGTAAGTCAAGCAGACATCACATCTAAGAAGGCGATATGAGACAGAGAAAAGTTGGAGTTTTTGAGTCTGTTCATATAGGACAAGTGTTTAAGGCCTAGTATCCTCTTGCATGCCAAATGGGGCATTGTACTCGATGGTTGGCCTAATGAGGGAAGAGTAGAGGGAGACAATGACCTCTTTCTTCCTGGATGTAAAACCCTTAGTAATGAGATGTGCCACATAGAAGGACTTTCTGAACATAGTGGCAATGTGGTGGTCAAAACAGAGGTTGCTGTCAACCTGTGTTCCCAGATCTCTTATAATGCCTTCTGTGTTCAGTGGACTACCATTGATGTGGTAATTCATGTGAATTGGGTTTTTCCCAAAGGGGATGATGACACATTTTTTGGCATTGAGCTTAAGACTAGATTCTGACACCAAACGTTGGTCACAGTGAGGCCTTTCTGTAAGATGTCAACGTCACTTAGGGTGTTAATAACAGCTCTCAACTTGCAATCATCTGTGAACTTTGTCTGTGAGAGTCCCTTCGTGTTGGCCTGGACTTCAGAGAAGTAGATAACAAACAGGAGAGGACCCAGGACCAAACCCTGAGGGATTCCACTTGTGACTGGTCAGCAGTCTGACTTGGAGTCAGCTACTTTCTCACTGTGGTTTCTATCTGTAATCCAGTTTGCAACCCACCAAGTGATATAAGAGTTGATGCCTAGCTTATTGTGCTTTTCTATGATTCATGAGTAGGGGATGGTATCAAATGCCTTGGCCAGATCAAGGTAGGCTGTATGAACCACCTTGCCTTCATCCATAGATCTGGTGAGTGACTCAAAGAAGTCAATCAGGTTGAGCAGGCATGATCTGCCCTTCACAAAACCAAACTGTGTGGGATCCAGAGTTTGGAAATTCCCTATATCCTTGTTTATTAGGTCCATGATCATGCATTCCATAGCTTTGCATATCTGACTCATCAGGGTAATGGGATAATAGTTTCCAGGGTCTGTAGTCACTCCTCCTTTGTGGAGAGGGATGAATGTAGCAGTGCACCATTCAGTAGGGACAAAACCTGAGGTGAGGCTGTGACTGAACAGGGCACACAAGTGAGGTGCCATTTCACTCTGTAGTTCATGTAGAACACAGCCAGGGATATTGTCAGGTCCCATAGAAGCTGTATTCTTGGCCTTGGGCAGTGCTGTTTTAACCTGTGCAGCCGTAATACTGGGTACCTCATAATCTACTCATATTGTGATTGGTCCTTTGGTGAGGATGAGATTGGTAAAGTTGGCACTAAATCTGTCAGCCAGTATACTGGCAATATCTGTTGGCTCGGTATAGGAGGTACCATTGTGCAGTAGCTCAAAACAAATTTGGGTATTGCCGTGGAGATTCTTTACATAACTATAGAAGGCCTTGTGGTTGTCTTTACTATCTGCTGCAATTCTGTTTTTATAGCTAACTTTAGAGGATTTGATGAGGGATCTCAACTTTTTGTTGAGACTGATAAGGGAGTTTTTCCAGTCTTGGGACTTAACCTTATTCTGCATCAGTTTCTTCCTTCTGTTGTAGAGTTTGTTTATGGCAGGGGACCACCAGATTGGCTTTCTTTTTTTTTGAAGGAGATCATCTTTGTTCTATTGGCTATGGTGAGATCCATGCAATTGTGTATGTGTTTGTACAGCGCATTGGTGTATGATTCGGTGGTCATGCAGCTATTCTCCATTTGCATGGGTACCGTGAAGTTATCCATCTCTATTTTTAGGAGCCCAAAGTTAGCTCTGGAGAAGTTTTTCATGGTGGCTACCTTTGTTGGGGGGGGGATTTCCAAGGTGATTAGTTTGTGGTCGTAACTAACTGGAAAAATGATGTTTTTCTTTAATTCGGGCTGTATTTTGTTTGACTATGTACTATTTCCTGCATCTGATCAACTTCCTTGCTAGAACAAAAGCACAATCATCTAAACTGGATTTGGCCCCTGTGCCATGACTTCCATGTGGGACTATGAATTACATTTTTGGATTTGTTTCCCATGTCTGAGAGCAATAGTTATGATTTTGTGGTCAGCCACCATCCATATTCTGCTTTAGGATAAAAAAATTGACTTGGAAAGGAGGGAAAGACTCTCACCACATAGTAACTATAATGGCCGCACAAAATATACCAAAATTACATATGGAAACCTGGTTAGTAACATTAGGGCTTACTTTAAAGTTTGGGACTCATCGCAGATGGTGGGTTAGTTGACCTACATCTGGAGGACAAAGATTACTATCATTAATAAAGAGTTCCAAATATTAATATTTTGCAGTAGAAATCTTTAAAACTACTTGTAAATAAAAAAGTAATTATCTGTCCACCCACTTACATGAGATGCTCTGTCATTTTTTTTTTAAACTATTGCAAGTCATAAATTTACCTATTGTTTAAAGTGACTTGTAAGCCTTGTTAAAGCTATTTGATAACTTCTCTTTGGGGCTGAATGTAGAGTAAAACATAACACTATATTGGTAACATGCACATGGAGGCATGTTCATATTTTTTTACCTTTTAAAAAGGGAGGCTATTGAGTTTTTTCAACTGTCTTGGTGTTAAGAAAATTTATGTTATTAATGGCGGCTAAGTGAAATAGGAGGTTTTGCAGTTGCTATTATTCTATTATCATTATGCAGAGAGCCTGCACTAGTCCACATCTAATATGCAAATTATGGTGCTTCTTTCACCCAGTCCATGGCCTATGTCCATCCCTCCTTGGAATTGCTACTGCAACTGGTCCCAAGCCAATCTCAAACCCACCTATCCTCATGTTTTAGGTAATGCAAAACCTCCTGCACCCTGAGGCTATGTTACAAAGTGTATAAAGTATAAGGTAATAACCATAGGAAATGTCTGGGCAGACCAGCAAGTCAGAAAATGCAGAGACATAATAGCCAAAAAAAATCATTTCCCCATACTAAGTCCAAGATGCCCGTTTCTTAGAAATGCTCCTTTTTTTCTTAGGTATGGCGATTTCTGATATTGTATATATAAGTTAAGGTGTTACAGGAGGCTTCTCCCCTCAAAAGACAAATTTAACACAGAAGAGGGAAGTTGAATATTCACTCTTGTCCTGCATTTTTGGTCTGTTTTATTCAGTGTGTCAGTGCTTGGTGGTCCTAGCGACAGCATTTCAATATGGCTCCTTTTAATGCTGAAACTTGCCACTTTTAGATCTAATAGAAGTCTTCAGATGAAAGTGCTTATCTTAAGATAAATAAAGTGAAATTATTTGAGAAAAAAATGAGAAGCCTCAAATGTATTTATTTTACATAGGACTATATAATGGCAGATTGTTTACTTAGTTGTACTGCATTTTGTTTGGTTTTGACTTGCTGAGATCTGCATTAACAGGTGATGCATATAAGTATTAAAAAGGAGATTATTTGTCAACATTAAAGTCTTAAATAGACTGAGATCGAGGGATGCACTCATTTGAAAATACACCCTTTTTTAAAGTTTTATGGTTATTCGAGCTTAACAGCACCATTAGGTGTGACAAGGAGTTAGGTACATAGAGGAGTTATGTGATATGGGCCCCATAGTGGACAATTTCATTGCTATAATTTAAGAGACCAAAAAGGCTTTTAAAGAATATTTTGCTCTCTGTTCATTTGCCCATAGTCAGAAATACATAATGATGAGATAAGACTTTGAAAGATGATGCACATTACAGCATAACTCAGCCTTTCACAAAATATTTGTATGTACTTTATATCTCTCTACCTATGTATAGATGTATATAAACATACATACACATATGCAAAGACATATACACTTATGTGTGCACTCACAGAAATTGCTGAAATTTATCACTATGTTAATATGTTATTTATGGATACATAATATCACAAAATGTTAGAATGTTAGAAATTGTTGGCTTCTGTCAAGAACATTTCTTTCATGCCTGCTCTCCAAATCCTGTTTTGTCTCCATTTTCATAGCTAAGTAAATACTTATGCTATATTTCATCTGGTTTTGCCTTTACTATGCCCTACAGTTGTAGTTTAATAGGGAATGATAAACTTGCACTAATGATTCTCAGAATCCCAGAGTGTTACCTAACAAACTCCCCAGTGTTTGCTTGGGCAATGGCCCTTCTGAAAGGCTCTTACTCCAGAGAATTAGAAGGGAACTCTTCAGCTCAAGTGAGCAAATGGGTTGAGTCCAATGCAGATGGCTGGATGGTGGGCAGGCAGGGAGAAAAGTGTCTAAACAAAAGATATGGTGTGCTAAGGGGTTCTTATTATAGTCCTTCTATTGTTTCTTTCAGTCCCGCCATACATAAAGAAAATCACTCAAAGAAGTAATGTTTGCACGTCAACCCAGAAATAAGGCACATAGTCTTATATGGTAATAACAAAAAATATAAATGATTAAATATTAATCTAGATCCAGGGATTGCAGTTCACAAATAAGAAAATCACTTAACACCAACGATATCCAAGGGTCCAACGATCCAAACAATAGTCAGCACAAAATGTCCCAAAGATGTAACCACGATCCACACAGTTTTCCTTCTTTAAAAACAAATTTTTATTACACCAAAAAAAACCTTTACACGATATTGTTTAGCGCTTTCATGTATGTCAATACACTTCCTCAGATCAAAGTAAAATGCAAAAACCACAGCTTAAATAGTTAAAAAAAGCCAAAATTTCTTCCTAATTAAGTATAATATTATAATTCACCTTTTCCATTTAAAGCAACAACATTGGATTATCTAAACAAACTCATATTGCACTTTAAAACCTATAATACGTCAACACTTCTGATTACATACTATACTTCTTATGAAATTTGTTAAAAATATATTGTTGAAAATGTTAGAAGTATGTTACAATAAAACAATATAGCAATATGGCAATGCATCAATAATGAATTGGTCATTCATCACAACAAGTGTTACATATGTAATTACATTTGTTGAATAATGCCATTATTATACATATAAATTATAAAATATTTTACTCAATAAAATTCAATTTGACCATTGATACTAAAAATATATGACCAGTGTATAAACAGGTTTTTGTAAAAAACAAATTTTTTCAAAAAATGTTTAGTTAAGAATGTTTAAAAATCAGTGGCGGCTGGTGACTTCAAATCACAGGGGGGCTGCAGGAGACGCTGAATGGGTGGGGTCAAAGGGAAGGGGTGTGGTCAACCATAAAGGGGAGGAGCTATGCACAAAACCACAAAAAACTAACTTTAATTAAATACGCTGCCCTGGGTGGCAAACCATCATTATGAAAGTCCAATCAAGACAAAAATAAGTGTAGAAGAATAAAAATATTTCAATGCATTGGCTGCATGACAGCTTACTTAATATCTAGATGGAAACAAAAGGTTGTGAGGCATGAAAAAATAAATTACTTTTTAAATACATTACTGGAATGCCAGTCAAAATCAAGTACAAGAAAAACCAGAAGCACTCAACTCAAACCACTTCTCCTTGCACTGCAGTTCTAATTATAATATATTCAGCTTTATTAAAGTACCAAGCAACATGCTGAAAGTAGAAATCTATGTGATGCCCCCACTTGTAAAAATGTTTCTTATCCAAAAAAGACCTGCTGCCTGACAACTTGTTTCATGGGGAAAACATGATAAAAGTAAAAAATAAAAAGCAAACAAGAAACAAGCTCAAGATACATTGCTTAAAGGATTACTGTACAGGTTATGGACCACACATGATTGGCATTCTGCTTAGTTTACGGGTAAAGTCTGTAGAGATGACTGGAAGTCTCCAACAAGTGTAATGAGCTTTTTAAAATAATGGAATCCTGTCCTTTAATACCCAAGGCTTATACATTATCTAGTCAAGTATTCTCTGCATGGCAACAACAGAAATGCTTTCAATGTTGGCAATTCTTTAACAGTATGCTTATTAAAGCTTACTTGCATCTTACGATGTCAGACAAGCTTACCTTATGGTCATTAAAGCATTGCTACTTAAACACAGAGCAACAGGCACTTTGAGTAATAAGCATAAATCTGAGTAATAAGCATAAATAAACAGTACAAAAATATGACAGAAACCAGACCATTCTGCAAAATCAAGGACAGATGAAAAGCCACTGTAGTACTTATGCAGTGTGTCTTCCCCATCCAAGGTAGATACAACTACTCCTTGCCTTGCTTGGACACATCCAGAGTCACTACATGGGGAGTGGGGTGCAACAAGCATGTCACAATTTGAAATCTCTCTGGCTGACTGTGATGGCCCTGACACATTTGTCATACCTCTCAACCTCAAGAGCAAGAAATCTGGACAAAGCCATACACAGAATTGGGACAAAGGCACAACAATAAGGACAATTTTTAAATATTGCTCTAATAAACTTAGAAAGATAATAGAATAGGTCTTGCATTAGTATGAATTTTCTGAAGGGTATAAAATCTGAAACTCAAATGTCTGTCATTTTCTAACTTCAGTCTTTAGTGATTTGTCACTAATTTGCCAAAAACACAATTTTATGAAAAATGGACCAAAATGTGATGCAAAAATATAAAATAGACACACAATACAGCTTCTACCTGTCAAAGAAGGGACACTTTAATATTAGTACTGCTACCTTGAGCAGCTGACAAAATAAAAGAATCTACATACATTTCAAGTAATCTATAACTTTGATTATTACAGTTATTTCTTAATTGTAAACCCTCCATGTTTTCTTCCAAAATTGCTATTTTGCGGAGGGATTATTAGGGGGAAGAGCAACATTTTGAGCCAAAAATTGGGGACAGCTGAGAGGTTGGCTATGCCTAATTCTATAAAGCAATTTATTTGCATGTACCTCTCAACCTGTTAATGCAGTAAATCTGAACAAGGCAGAATATATTGGGGGCGCATATAAACAGTACTAAAAATTGCTCTTGTATAAATTGAGACAGTTGATAGAATGGCTCTTACTTAAACATGCATTTTTATGAAGGTTATGAAGTCTGAAACTTATTATTTAGTGACTTCTGGCAAATCATTTAGGAATTAAAACTACAAATTTTATGAACAACAAACCAAAAATAAGAAGCAAAAATCTATTCATTCTTTGAAAATCTGGACAGTTGGGAGGTATAGTTCAGCTGGGCCTGTCTGAGTTTGCTGCCCTCCCCCCCCCTGACAAAATAATGGTTGAACTGGAGCCTCTGCAGCCATTCCAATTAACCATTACTTGGCTATTTCACTCCATTTACCATAAACACTAATGTGCATACTGCTTTACTTCAATGATTGGACTTCATTTGAAAGTTTTATTTTGTATTTTACAGCACAAACATTAAGTCATCTGTTAAACAAAGCAATGCAGTCTCACAATGAAAACTTAGCATTAAAACTTCTCTGCCCTTGAAACTCACATTCATTGAAACAGCATTGAAACCCACATTCAAAGAAAATACATTTTGCCAGTGGCAGATAAAGATTAATTTTGGGCTGTTTTGAATCATAGGCCCCTTGCATATGAAACATACATGTGCTCTTTGATACACCTTCCTCATTGTACTAAAAATTATATTCCTTGTACAATACAGTACACTTGTTAGAGGGTGTTTTAAATTTGTTTTGAACATTTTTCCAGTAAGCAATTAAACAAAACATATGCACCCATAATGGCAAAACTGCCCAGTTGAGAACATTTATCATAAAAAAGTCTACTCAGACTTCCACAGTCCACCATTATTAGTAAATATACACAATTCTACAGTCCACCATTATTAGTAAATATGCACAATTCCACAGTCCACCATTATTAGTAAATATGCACAATTCTACAGTCCACCATTATCACTAAATATGCACAATTCTACAGTGCACCTTTATCAGTAAATATGCACAATTCTACAGTCCATATTCAGTGAATTCAGTTCTTGCCATAGCTGTCAACCTTAGCACAAAAACCTGGTCGAAGCCAATAATGGGGGAATACAGTCCCAAAAATAGGGACAAATTTAAAATATTCATCTTATAAATTTATAAAATTGCTAGAAAAAAAGGTTGTGCTACTATGTATTCTGAAGAACATGAAGTTTGAAATTCAAATGCCGGTCAATTTTACTGGACAGAACAAAAACAATTTTCAGCAGAGACGCAGGGATTAATACTGCAGACACATCTTTGTAAAATGGCAGGGCACCAGAGCAAATCCACACAAACAGAGGGAGGAGATGCAGACTCCACACAGAAGCCACCCCAACCAAGAATCAAACCAGAAAACCTATAGCTGTGAGGCAACAATACTACCACTGCACCATCAAATCTACAAGGAATTAAACATTCAGAAACCTGAAGTCTGAAATTCAAATGCCGGTCAATTTTACTGCGGACAGAACAAAAACAATTTTCAGCAGAGACGAGGCTTGGGGATTAATACTGCAGACACGTCTTTGTAAAATGGCAGGGCACCAGAGCAAATCCACACAAACACAGGGAGGAGATGCAGACTCCACACAGAAGCCACCCCAACCAAGAATCAAACCAGAAAACCTACAGCTGTGAGGCAACAATACTACCACTGCACCATCAAACCTGCAAGGAATTAAGCATTCAGAAACCTGAAGTCTGAAATTCAAATGCCGGTCAATTTTACTGCAGACAGAACAAAAACAATTTTCAGCAGAGACGCAGGGATTAATACTGCAGACACGTCTTTGTAAAATGGCAGGGCACCAGAGAAAATCCATACAAACACAGGGAGGAGATGCAGACTCCACACAGAAGCCACCCCAACCAAGAATCAAACCAGAAAACCTATAGCTGTGAGGCAACAATACTACCACTGCACCATCAAATCTGCAAGGCATTAAACATTCAGAAACCTGAAGTCTGAAATTCAAATGCCGGTCAATTTTACTGCGGACAGAACAAAAACAATTTTCAGCAGAGACGCAGGGATTAATACTGCAGACACATCTTTGTAAAATGGCAGGGCACCAGAGCAAATCCACACAAACACAGGGAAGAAATGCAGACTCCACACAGAAGCCACCCCAACCAAGAATCAAACCAGAAAACCTATAGCTGTGAGGCAACAATACTACCACTGCACCATCAAATCTGCAAGGAATTCAACATTCAGAAACCTGAAGTCTGAAATTCAAATGCCGGTCAATTTTTCTGCGGACACGTCTTTGTAAAATGGCAGGGCACCAGAGCAAATCCACACAAACACAGGGAGGAGATGCAGACTCCACACAGAAGCCACCCCAACCAAGAATCAAACCAGAAAACTTATAGCTGTGAGGCAACAATACTACCACTGCACCATCAAATCTGCAAGCAGTTAAACATTCAGAAACCTGAAGTCTGAAATTCAAATGCCGGTCAATTTTATTTAACATTTGTTAATCAGGACAGTCTGACTTGGAACAATTTTCAGCAGAGGCCCAGGAAGAAATAATGCAGACATGTCTTTGTAACATGGGAGGACACAAAAGCAAACCCACACAAACACAGGGAGAAGATACGGACCCCACAAAGAAGGAACCCCAGCCAAGAATCAAACCTGAGAACCTGCAGCTGTGAGGCAACAATGCTACTACTACACCATCAAATATCAAGCATCGCAGCATTTACAAACCACAGATATTATGAGGAACAGCTCAGATCAAATATGAGGCAAAAATCTGCAATTTTTTTACAAATGGTGGTGGGTAGGGAACTCAAGTCTTTAACACCTGCATACAGGGTACAGGGTTCAAGCCTGAGGTATTCCCTACCACACCACCATGAGCACCTGGGGGCATTTTCACACACACACCTCCTCCAGTTACAAGCACCAGCTAACACATACACAACTCCAGTTACAAGCACCAGCTAACATATCCTGCCCGCACAATACTCACAAAGACCCGCGAGTAGTCCCAGTAAAGCTCCTTCCCGACGACGAGATCCCAAGCTAAGCTCCCTCCCGAGACTGTTCTGGCTGTTGCTGCTGCAGTCCGGATGCGATGTATCCTCCCAGCGTGTCTGTGCACTTTAAAAGTGCACAGACGTCTCCTTGCATCCCTCTATGGGTCCTGCCGGACTGCCTTGAGCATGCGCATAGACCGACGGTAGTCGGGACTAAATTTAAAAAAATAATTTTTTTTTGTTTTCTTTTTTAATTTGAGGGGGCTGCAGTCCGGCAGCCCGATGCCACGAGCCGCCCCTGTTAAAAATATTATAAATCCTAAGGCAGCTGCCAACCTCCTAACATAGTCAGTTTGAGTATGCTGTCAACTTTTTTTATATGTTTTTTATGTGTTATTTATATATTTTTTAATTATTTTTTATAAGTGGCTTAGTGGGAATCATCTCATTGAGACCTGGAAAGCATGCTGCATTTAACTTAAGTTGCCATTTGATTTCCCTCTCACCCACGCAACTTTTTATATCACCACCTCTTGGGTTAACCTTTACAATTTCCAAAATTGCAAACTTAAAATTCCTACAAGTATTACTACTAACAATATGATGAAACAAAGCATTGTTCTCATCTTTTTTCTTTATGCAATATATGTGATCGTAAATCCTGTTCTTGAACTGCCTGTCGGTTTTCCCGACATAAAAACAGGGACATGTACAACACATGGCTAAATAAACCAAGTGTCGAGACTGGCAATTACCATTGGCAAACCAAATTTTGTTCTTATTGACATTTTTAAGTATGCAACTGTTTTCCTCAAAAATGTAAGAACATTGTGAACAATGTCCACATTTCTTAGTACCCTTGTTGTTGTTAGAATTATTTAAGGATTGCCTACTGGATTTCAGTTCAATAATCCTTTTAATGTTATACCCTGTTTTGTACACAAATGTGGGCCTATCACTAATGTGTTCTTTAATACCCTCGTCACTAGTGATTATATTCCAGTTGGTACTGATTATTTCTTTAACCTTGCCAATGTGTTCCCCATATTTCAAAATGAAGGATTTTAAATATTGTCCTTCCCTCTTGTTTTTTTCAATTGTACCACATAAATTACTCGTCTCGTTTGTATTGATGTTCAAAGAAGGTGGGGTTAACCCCTTCCCTAATAATGGTGGATATTTTTTGCCCCATTCTTGAGCCACGTACTGTGTTACATCCTTGATCATATGTACTGGGTATCCTTTCTCCCTAAACATTTTGCCAATAAATTCCATTTCTTGTTTCATTTTCCTTTCCAAAGATGTCATTCTGGCAGCCCGAATACACTGCCCCTTCAATATGCTACATTTCTGGGAGTATGGATGTGTACTGCTAAAATCTAGATACCCATTACTAAATGTGTCCTTTCTATAAATGTGAGACTGAAAGGACATACCATCGTTGTAAATAAATACATCCAAATAATTGATGCCCACCCTGTTGTATTGATGTATAAATTCTAAGTATGAGGTCGTCTTGTTTATATAGTCAATAAAACTTTTGAGTTGTGTTACATCACCCTTCCACAAAATGAATAAATCATCCAAATATCGGACATAACAAGAAATATGTTCCATCCTTTCTGTACTTAGTACAAACTCTTCTTCCCAGTCCAAGAGTACAAGGTTGGCATAAATGGGGGCACAAGCTGCCCCCATTGCCACACCTGAAGTTTGCCTGTAGTACTCGCCTTCATAATAAATGAAGTTATTCTCAAGTATAATTTCAATAAATTCTGTTATAAGCTGTATCTTCTCCCACCTAAACCCACTATGCTTCCTCATACTACTAGTGAATCTATGCACCCCTTCTTCCTTGGGGATACAAGAAAAAAGATCTTTAATGTCAACGGTGACAAAGATCATATTGGAACTCCAGAGGTCCTCGGTAAAAATGCCCAAAAATTCCCATGAATCTTTCATGATGTGTTTGATCCCATAAGAAAATCAACTTTAAGGAGAGCAGTGTTACAGCCTCTCCCTGTACAAAATGTATTTTTATGCATGATATGTTTCTCATGTTTTAGAATATCTTTTATTTCATATGCTTGGCTTTCTTCAATCACTACCAAGGGCTGGTATAATGTAATGGTTAAGGTAAAGTGTTTCAGTAAGATATATTGTTCAGCCCTGAGACTGATCCTGTTTCCTTTTAGCTATGCACTAGACAAATAGTATGAGTTATATAACTTAATATGACTTTGCTAAGAAAAAATATGAAAAAGATATAGATCAATAGATAGATGATAGAAAAACAGATAGACAGATAGATACACAGACAGATGGATAGAAAGCTATAGATACAGAAACAGATATTTAAAAGCACTCTATGTCTATATAGGTGTATATTGAGTATATACGACTGTGATGGTTACCTATTAGAAAATCGAAGTTACGGAACTTCGAATACCATATGGTCGACACTATACAATCGAAGTTCCGTACCTTCAAAATTAAAACAAAAAAAAAAAACCAAAGACAACATACTTGACAGGTTAAAGCTGGGGGGGCAAGCCCCCCTGCACCCCCCACACCCCCTGCTTCTTAAATATACCAACTCTGAGATTGCACTTTAATGAACTACTGTGCAGAAAAAGAAGATTTCCCTTTTCTACACTGTAGCACGATCTCGGAGTTTGTATATTTAAGTAGCAGGGGGTGTGGGGGTACAGGGGGCCTTGCCCCCTTGCCTACACCCTTTATTTTTTCTTTTTTTTTATGTTAATTTTGATGAATTCGAATTTCCAGTTGTTTGATCATTAAAGTTTGACCTTTAGTGATTTGGACAATTGGAAATTCGATGTTCCAATAGGAACCTGACCGTGATATGGTAGTGGTACATGGTAGGGAGAATGCCTTGAGATGTAAAACCCTAAGGGTCATGCAGAGAGACATGTCAGAACTTTCCATGCAAGCTGCAAATCCAGGTAAAACTCTGACCTTGAATGCTGCCTACATATAAAAACAAAATAATAGTGTTCGATACCTGATTAAATAGATGGTGTCATTCTAGGCAGATCTAGTATGTGTCAGCATATGACCAGGTGCTTCACTATCTGGACTGCTTTGCTATGAATGGCCTGCACTTCTTATTTAAAAACATCTGTATACCGACTAAATAATTTGCTGTACTCTAGTGCATTTTTAGGCAGAATCCAGCTGATGGACATTGCAAGACAGATAACATATCAGCCCTAAAATCGGATCCCATTAGGCTGGCTATCCTTTATGCTAGAAGTATAAAGAATATATTGTCTGATCATGAGTCCATCCTGCATTTGGGAAACATCCATGTCTGCATAGTTACTGATACTCGTTTTAAATGTAAAAAGGACACTCTCTCTATATATCTTAATTTTGCACTTGTCATGTCTTCAGAACCAGCAGCTGGTGTATCCATTTTTGTCAATAACCAAATTACCTCCATGCACATCACTAGGGACCCACAAACTGAATTTACTGAACTACACATCACTCTAGATAACTTTAATTACCAATTAATAGCTTGTTGTATAAAAATTGTCTTTGTCGCCCGATGACCATGCAAGATTCCTTAGTGTTCCAAAGGATCTCCCTGTGAGAAAAACTCCACTATTTTGGAGGACCTTAACTACCTTTCAGTAAAATGGGATGCCTATATCTCCAATGTAGGATATGCCTAAATATCCCTGGATGTGATAAACAAAAATTCCATCGAGCAGTTAGTAAACAAACATATTAGAGAACACAACATTCTTGACCTGATTGTTACAACTACGGCAGCCTTTTGAACTCCTTCTCCTCCTCTGTTATGTCTTTCCCCACTGAATTCTGATCGCAGTATTGTGACCTTCCCTTTAAATGCCCAAAACTCCTTACTGAAAACTCAACTGAATTTAAGTGCTACAAATGAAGGGTGCCAGTCTTAAGGTACTCTGTGATGAAATATCAAAATTCACTTATGCCTGCACTACCCCAGATCTCAATGCAACAGCAAGCTTCACTAAGGAATTCTATGGCCATTTAGAAAAATGCATAGTGTTAGTAGCACAATATCAGAACTAGGTATCATGGTAACTTCAAAAATAAACCACCATTGTGGCCACTACAATAAATAAACTCTTCAACAAAAGAAAGAAAGAACTCCATCCAAAACCTCTCTTCACAAGAAAAATATCAAAAGCATTAAAATGAAAACTGAAAAAAAAGCACTTTCAGGTCCACTAAAGAAGACAGGCTGGTCTCTGAAGCCAAAGATAATGATAAATCCTTCTTGGCTATATTAGAAAACTAAGAATCAGTACCATACATTGCTTTGAACTAATTCAATATGATACCTATTCTGACCCCAATGACAATGCCAACATCCTTGCAGACAAATTTCAAGCCATCGTCACCCTCAAGACTTCTGTCCAGAGCCTTGAAATACAAGAATCCCTTAACTTACTATTATCTTTATAGATCATTTACGGAAAGTGCTAATCAAGGCTAAAATACTTCCTCCACATGTCCTGGTAATATACCTGGTTGCTTAATTATTAGTGCTAAACAAACTCTTTCAGATGCATTCATTTAATGGTATAAACAATGCTCTTTCATATGGAGATGTTACATCTGACCCAGGTAATTACAAACCTATTATTCTTACAGACTTCATCTGTAAAGCCATGGAATCTATAACTGACTTCATAAACTGGGATATCAGGAATCTTGTCACACTTCCACCCACAGGAATTTGGCTTTCTGAATGCAGATTCCATCTACTGAATCTAACAAACTTCTTCTAAAAGATTATGGAGGCTCTAGACATTGGTTGTGCTATAGGCATGGCATTTCTTGACCTGTCCATGGCCTTCAACACCATTTACCAAGCTGGCACTATCCATTAATTTCTCCATTAAACCAAATACAATTCTTTTAAAAATATTTACATTTTACACTATGCCAGGCCAATGCACTTTTTTATACCATTATTAAAAATGGAGCATGGGGATTAGAAAACTGCACTGGGACATGAGGAAACTGGCAGTTTAGAACTGATGCTATTAAACAGCCAGACTTAGTGAGAGTGTAACTACTAACTATGCTTTAAAATTGAGATTGGCCAGGTTATAGAATACTTCTTTTATAAATCACTTTTTCTGTATTACTTATTATTTACGTAATGTCCATGTTGTATTGCGCTTTATGTTATAAATGATATAGTTTGTTTAGACCACTACAACATTTTAGCTATGTACTTACGTGTTTTTAAATGGAATTAAATTGCATGATGTCTTGCCAGACATGTAGTAAGGTATTTAAAAATGATGTTGTTAATATGATCTGGATTATGATGAAGACCATGTTATTGACAGGACAAAAACATTAAAGCTTTATTTTCAATGCATTTTAGATTTTCTTTTTAAGGTGCATTGGTCTGCACCTTGTTTTCTGCACAAAGTAACCATGCTATCAGGGACCTAGGTGCCTGAGCTGATCGTTAACTCTCTTTTAACGATCATATGAAAACAGTCGTTAGGAAATCCTTTTATTTATACCAGCTAATTGCCAAAGGAATGTCATCAATCTCTAAAAGATCAACAGAAACTAGAAACTGAAGGTACCAATGTAGATCAAATCCTATATCCAATGTGAAAACAAATATAGTAGTCCAGTGTAGTAAAAGTGCACAAGTAAAGTTTAATGGTAAGTGCTTTCACAATACAACTAAGGATTGCTTCATCAGACAACTGAATAAAATTACTGGTCAAATTTTAAAATGAGTCCTATTACAAACACACCAATCAAAATGCATTGTTCACAGAAAGGACCCTCCCCCCATATAACAAATCAGTTAGTCTTTACTCATAAAATGTGCCTAACCTAATAATAAAAATGTATAAAAAATCTATATACAAATAACATATTACTTATATAAAGCACAAAATATACATTATATAAAAAACATAGTGCAATGTGATCATGTGTAAAAAGTGCATCCAAGGGCATTACCTAAGGGGGAGAGTTTTGAGTATCAGTTTCAAGGGCACGGAGTCATTAAGACCCAGTCCCCTATGAGCTCTCAGTCTCAATATCCATTCTGTCTCGGCGCATTCTGTCCTATTAACAAAGTCCCCTTGTCTAACGTCTAACCTTTGTATGTGCAAAACTTGAAAAACAAAGGTATGCTCATCCCCCTTGGCCTTAGTGTGTTTGGCCAAGGCACTATAATCCAATCTTTTTCTGGTACAGTATACATGGTCATGTATACATTCCCTAAGCCTCCTATTGGTCTTACCTACATAATAACTAAAGAAGACCACACAATGGGCTAAATATAAGACATTGGAGGTGTTACAGTCCGCTTGTACTCTCAGTTCCCAAAGATATCCTGTTTCAGGGTGCCTAAAAAATCTAGACTGATCTATGAAAAAACACTGAGCCCAAGACCCACACTTGCGTGTTTCAAATGGATCAATCTGCAGGGTGGCCTGGTCTCTAGGATAGCAGAGTTGTTGTTTAAGGCTTCAAATGTTTTTAAAAGCAAACTTTGGTCTATTTCCCACTAACCCCCTTGTCTTATCATCCACTAATAGAATATGCCAGTGTTTCTCTATTAAATTTTTATACCATGCAAAATTGGCAGCATAGGGTATAACCATGGGCACCAAACCTGCCCCAGCATGATCACTAGCTGTATGATCAACGGCCAATGGTGGAGGGGAAAAATAATGTTTGGCTCTCCATTTCCTCTCCTGTTGAACCTTAAGGCACGCTCTTTCTATATCTCGTTCACTGTATCCTCTCTTCTGGAAACTTTCTTTTAAGCTATTCAGCTCCATAGTATAATCCATCTCCTCACAGCATAGATGGGACAACCTCATTGCCTGTCCCTCAATAATATTTGAAAAGACATGAGGTACATGCATGCTGTTACGATGCAAATAAGCCAGGCAATAACATGGCTTCCTGTGTAACTTTGTGCTCCATTGATTGTTGCACTTAAACAATCACATCTAGGTAGTCGATACTACTGATAGAATAGTTGATAGTAAATTTTAGAAAGCTTTCTGTAGTGTTACTATGGTTATAAAACATATTCAGACTTTGCTTGTCACCTTGACAACCAATAAAGAGATCATCCACAAACCGTCTATAAAATACGATATGTGGATTGTCTACCAAATGTTCTTGTTCCCACTCCATCATTACCAGATTAGTGTAAGTGTTGGCGCAGCTGGTGCCCATGGCTACCCCCGCTTTCTGCCAATATCAGGTATCCTCAAACAAGAAAAGGTTATGGTCTAAAACCAACTCAAGAAGTAAACATAAGAAATTTATCTTCTTCATTGTAAACTTTCGTTGTTTGATCAAAAGGGATTTAACCCTAGCTATCCCCTGGTCATTGGGTATGCTAGTAAAAAGGGAGACCACATCAAGTGTTGCTAACATTTTTAACTTAACAGGTTTCAATTCTTGAATAACTTTATATAAATCCCTAAGAAAATGCTCAGTGTCCTTTAATACTTGTGGAAAGTCAAGCAAAGCTCTCCTCAATTCATGTTCCAGATAAATGGAAATTGGCTCAGTTAACCACCCAGCACCCTCTACAACTGGTCTAAATTTAGGTTTCTGAGGGTCTTTATGTATTTTAGGTAGGCCATGTAAACGGGGAATCAAGGGTTTTTCCACCCACAAATATTGAAATAAAGTGTTGTCTATTAACCCCATATTCTTACTTTCCAATAAAGTGTTAAAAATTTCTCTGGACATACTATTTTTTTCTAAGTCTACTTTTTCATATGTATTATCATCATTTAACATTTCACGCATCATGAAAAAGTAATACTCTGAATTCAAAATCAGGGACCTAGGTGCCTGAGCTGATCATTAACTCTCTTTTAACTATCATATGAAAACAGTTGTTAGGAAATCCTTTTATTTATACCAGCTAATTGCCAAAGGAATGTTATCAATCTCTAAAAGATAATCACTTCGTTATTGTTGGTATTAATCTGACCTGTTATTGAGTACAATGTCCTCTTTGGGATGTATCGCACTAAACATAGCCATATCAGCCATTTTGGGCTATTTCTATCCCTTTCATATTTCTGTTTAAACAAACGTGTTTGTGCAGTTGTGAGCTCTGCGCAGCACTGCTTAACTATGGTTAAACTATTCTCGGTACCAGAAAGTCTGTGCTTCAGATTTTCTCTTACAACTAGCCAGTTTTCTAGTTTTAGCACTCAAAACTTTTTTTTGTGCTCAGCACTTTTCCAAAACTTGTTGCAAGCACTAAATAATCACCAAATTACTGCAGCACTCAACTTTCCTCACTTATCAAGAGAAAAACAGTTTTTAGTATTAAATTAATAAACACTAACCAGGCATGTCTAAGGGTCAGCTCCTGGTGTTTTTTCCTATCCACCTGATGAATCTGGGCATCTTGGGGCAATGTAGCAATTGCCTCATGTACACTGACAACCCCCTCCTCCTAACACCCAACACTACAACCTGTGAGAGATGCACTTATATAGGCAAACTGGAAGCCAAGCTCTCTCTAGCCAAGACTGGACTAGACAGTGAAGAGGAAAAGGTAAACACCACACCGCACTCAACACATAGTCCATCAAAGGCTGCACCACCCAAACCCATGCATAGTAACAAAAAACACACACCTACATTCACGGAGGCTCTGAATAAAAATCTCCCAAAACAAAAGAGACCTCCAAAGCTGAAATGCAAGCAACCACCACCCCTCAAAACTACCCTAATGACACATAGCCAACAAAATCAGTGTGCAACTCAACCTTAGCCCATAAGGCAAAACAACGTACCCAACACATTAGTCATAGGTGACTATAGTCAAGCACCCTGATGTCCCTCTCACCAGGCTAAACAAGGAGAAAGTTACTGTGAGCTGCCTGTCGGGTGCCAGGATAAGCCATATAGCGTACGCCCTCAGGTCACTTCACAACAAGTACAAATATGACTCTGTCATCATCCATGTTGGAGTAAATGTCCTGAGACGTACCTCCCTGGACTACATGAAAAGAGACTTGGAGGAGCTCTTTGACCATGTGGCCCAGGCAGGTATGACACTAGCCCTGAGTAGCATTCTGCCATTGTCCAGAATGATACCACAGTACAAAGACAAAAGGATTGACTTCAACAATTGGCTAAGCTTCTGGTGTCATTCTAAGGGGATCCAGTATCTGATTGCCTGGGGTGACATGATCGACAAGCCATGATTCTTTGTCAGAAATGGCCTGCACCTGTTGCCTCTGGGATTCCAGATACTGGCTAAGGCTCTTGCCACCCCTATAGTGCCTTTTTTAGGCAAGGCTCAAATATCAAATGCACCACCATAGTAGATACAAATAAGCGAAATCTAAGGGTAATGCTACTCAATGCCAAAAGTCTAAACCTCAAAATGCACTCACTTGAGGCACTCCTTAAGATGAAGAACATTGACATCTGTGCAGTGACAGAGATTTGGTTTAAGGATCCAGAGAGCACCCCTGCATTACCAGGCTACAATTCTTACCACACCTTTCGGCCACCTAACCTGGACCAAAACAATAAAGGAGGAGGCATGTCCATAGTCATAAAGGATATCCACACCTCCAGGCTCGACATAACGCATCCAACATTAACCAAGAACAATTAACAGTGGGCAAGACTGCAATTCAGGTTGTAGCTTATTACAGATCCCCTGCCATGCCCCAGGACGCCCACTCCATGTTTCTTGATATACTGGATAATATTAAGGTACAGCCCAATACCCTAATATTGGGAGATTTCAACTACCCCACCATCAACTGGGAAAACTACTCATGTACTAACTCATTTGCTCAATGTTTTCTGGAATTCATCAATTCCAATGCCCTGGATCAGCTTGTCCATACCCCCACCAAGGGCAGCAACATCCTGGACCTGGTCATTAACAATATGGGTAACAGATGCTCCATGCCAGAGGTCAACTCCTTGCTGGTCAGATACGACCACAAGCTAATCACCCTAGACATCCATATCCTGCCCCCACCCCCCATTAAGGAAGCCACCGTAAAAGACTTCTCCAAAGCCAACTTCATGCTTCTTAAGACAGAAGTGCCTAACACCCATACAGACGGAACATAGAGGCACAACTGCTGAATCATATAACAATGCACTGTTTAAGCACATACACAAGTGCATGGACTGTGCCATCCCCAACAGAACCAAGATGCTATCCTACAAAAAAGGGAAGCCAATCTGGTCGTCCCCTGCCATAAGCAAACTCTAAAACAGAAGGAAGAAACTGTTGCAAAAAAAGAGTAAAATCTCATGATTGCAGGAACTCCCTGGTCAGCCTCAGTAAGAAGCTGAGATCCCTCATAAAACCCTCCAAAGCTAGTTACAAAAATAAAATCACCATGGATTCTAAAGACTACCACAAAGCATTCTACAGCTATGTCAAGAATCTCAGTGGCAACACTCAGATCTGCTCTGAGCTACAGCACAATGGCACTAGATTTACTGAACCAACTGATATTGCCAACATCCAGGCAGACAGGTTCAGTGCAAACTCTGTCCCCCTCACCCACCAAAAGGCCTATCTCCATACTGGAAGATTGCAAAGCCCCTGTAATCCTGGATGCACAAGTAAAGACCACATTCTCCAAAGCCAAGAACACATCATCCATGGGACCAGACAACATTCCAGGCTGCGTTCTGCCTGAACTACAGAATGAACTGGCATCATCCTGGAGCTTATAAACAAAGACATAGGTAACCTCCAAACTCTGGACTCCACTCAGTTTGGGTCTGTACAAAATAGATCATGACTCCTAAACCTGATTGACATCTTTGAAGCAGTCACCAGAGCCGTAGACAAGGGTAAGGTGGTGCATACAGCATATCTTGACCTCGCCAAGGCATTCAACACCATCCCCCACTCTGGTATTATAGATAAACTGACTGGACTGGGCATAAATCCCTCTGTCACAAGATGGATGGCCAACTGGCTCACTGGCAGAACCCACACAGTGAAAGTAGCCGACTCCAAATCTGACTTCAGACCAGTGACAAGTGGAGTACCACAGGGTTCAGTCCTGAGTCCTCTTCTATCCATTTACTACTTCTCAGAAGTCCAGGCTAATACAGCTGACAAAGTTCACAGATGACTGCAAACTAGGAGCCATATTAGATTTGCCTAAGGATGTGGACATTCTACAGAGGCCTCACTGAAACTGATGCTTGGTGTCAAGGTCATGGCCTAAAGCTCAGTGCTAAGAAGTACATTGTCATCCCTTTTGGGAAAAACACTGTACCCATGAACTGCCACATGGGTGATAGCCTACTAAACACTGAAAGTGTGATAAGAGACCTTCAGACCCAGGTGAACAGTAGTCTCTTCTTTGATAATCATATCGCCACAGTAGTCAGGAAATCCTTCTACATGGCACACCTCATCACAAAGGGGCTTTCTTCCAGAAAAAGAGAGGTCATCATTCCTCTCTAGTCATCCCTCATCAGATCCATTATAGAGTACAATGCCCTATTTGGCATGTACCTCACAAGACATCTACATCAACTAGAAAGGCCACAGAAATACCTCACTAAGAAGATTACCAGCCTCAAACAGATGCCATATGCAGATCATCTAAAAAAATCTCTAGCTCTACTCCTTCACATATCATCTACTCAGAGGTGACCTCTGCCTAACATACAAAGCCATGTCTAACCCAGATCTGATGGACATGCTACACTTAAAGAGATCCCAATCTCTCCTGGCCAGATGGTCCCGGGATCTAAACCTTGACACCACAATAAACAGAACATACTGGATTCCTGTCCCAGAGACTTCCCATACTTTGGAACAGACTACCAGTTCATATCAAGCAAAGCTGCTCATTAGCCCTCTTTAAGAGAAATCTTGACAATTGGTTGGGAAACAGGAAATTCACCCCGGGGATCACTTTTGTGGCTCTACTTGACAGGGGCACATGAAAATAATTTTCTTGGGTGGCAAAAGCTAGGGAACCTCTTTTGGCTAGGCTTATATAGGCCCTAGGGCCAATAGCCTAGTACTTATCCATGAACCTATGAACCTATGAACAAACCAACATGTTCACAGGCCTAAAGTTCCTGAGGTATTAAGACAGTCAGAAAAATATATCCTTTTATTCAATGTCTTATAGACTTTTGAAGGAAGATCTTTGTCTCTCTTACTGCATCATTACAGATTCAGCTGTCCTGGACATTCTGTATCTCCGTAAGTCCAATGGCTCCACCACCACTATGACCAATGATCTAAATCTTTACCAACTGGTAAACTAATATCAGTGAAGAGACAGGTTTATAATTTAGAGACACTGAACTTCTTGAATAAACTTCCCCTGCATGTTAAGCAGTGAAATTTCATTTTCCTTTAAACATAATCTCTAGGACTGGATGGGCATTCATAAACTTACTTCTGGATTGCCTAATATAATCCTCCTGAAGAAGGACATGCAGCATGAGGAAAGGTAATGGCAAGATGTAAATGGCCATAAGACTCAACGGCCTTAGAATATGTAATGCATCTATGACTCTGTAATATACCTCCTGAATATTAGCTGCAATCAAACAGTAGATCCACTAAAGCTGTTTGCACCTTATAAACAGTACTTGTAATCTTAGTAAATCTGGGAAAATATTCTGTCTTGCTTAAAACTGCCATGACATATAGAGCAATAAAGCGGCACAAATAATGTTGCTACAAAGTCATAAATCTGTGCTGCAGGGAAAGTACTGTTAAAGAAATTTTAACTGTGATACCATAATGTAATCCATGCAGATTTGCAATAATACAATGTTTTTTTTTTCACTCAAAAACATTTCTTTAATGCCTGTTCTTCAAATCCTGCATTTGTTCCAATTTCCATAAGTAAGCAAATGCTTCTGCTAAATGTCATTTGATTTCATGTTGCCCTAACAGAGGATATCAACAGTAAAACAAGAACAAATGCAAATAAAACTTGGTAAGCAATACTTCAGAAGACTTCAATAAATCCTGAAAACAGCATTGACATCTAGGAACAAATCCAAGCTTTAAGCCAATTTGCACTTTCTCTCCTAACTCACAGTTTTGGAGTGACTGACAGGCCCCAGAATGTGCTGGACAGATTAGATATGAAAGCAAAAAGGATGTTTCATGCTCACCAAATGATTTATAAAAAATCAGTGCATACCAAGATTATATATTCCCTGTTCCAAAGGAGGTATGGGCCTCCTTGAAATTGACTACATGTATAGATCTGCAATTATGGGACTCCACACATATCTTCTGACCTCACAAGACCCCAATGTAGTGAAAGTGTTGAAACATGAAGAGAATAAATCTAAGAATAGTTTTCTGCTTAATTTAGCAGAAGCATATTGGTGTCAAGCAGAAATGGAAATCAAACCAGAAGTAGATAAAAATCAGGTAGCAATTGAATGTGCCAAAAAAACAAAAAAAAAAAAGAATATAGGGTGAAGGACCAGATGAGAAGGCAAGAAATGTGGAAAAAGCATAAATATAGTTGCAAGTATAGAAAACTTCTGGAAGAACTTCATGTTGATCAGGAATGAACACAGGAATGGTTATAGAGAGGCAAATTCAAACCAAAAGATGAAAGGTTAATATTTGTAGCCCAAGATAGTGAGCTACATACACATTGCTTTACAAAGTCCATTGAACATGTGGGAGAAACAGATAAATGTTGGTTTTGTAAACAGTTGCACACCTCATTGCTGGCTGCGACATACTAATGGCAGAAGGACTGTATACCAAAAGGCATAATAATGTGGCAAGATTGTTGCACTGAGGATTGTGCAAACATTATGTTATTGAAGTGTCTGAAAAACACTGGAAAGATGAGCCACAAAGCATTATAGAAAATGATGAAGTTTATATCCCATGGGATCACCCATTACCAACAGTTCAAAAGATAGATGCTAGAAAACCAGATATAGTGGTCCAAGAAAAGAAGACAAGAGTAGCATTGATTATTGAAATCACTACACCCAGTGACTACAATGTCTTGTGTACAGAGAGACACAAAGTTATAAAATATCAGGATCTGCAGGCAGAAATGAGAACACTGTGGAGAAAGATACCCAGACAGTTCCAATAGTAGCAGGAGCAACAGGTCTTATAGAAAAACAGTCTACAATCATATTTAGATATGCTACCAATATATGTAACTCCATACAAATTGCAGAAGGAGTTATTACTGGGTACATTGCAGGTGCTGCGAAGAGCACTACTGGATAACATCAAAGAGTGGAACAATACTAATTTCATAAACTTTAATCTTACTTTGACCTAGGAATGGGGTCCAGTCCCATCATGGTAGTAGAAACCCAAAAAACTTGGAGAAATTAAAAAGAAAGGATATCACCCACTTGCACAATCCTTTGGCAGAAGAAAAAGCCATCACAAATAAATAACTATGTTGCAAATATATGTCAGAAGCCTTCTCATTTGAAAGGCCTGCAGGAGGTGGTTTGCATATGATGTAGTCACATTACACTTGGTTTACTGGTCTGCCAGATTTTTTAGGCAAAGAATACATACAGCAACACAGCAACATTGGGTAGCAAAAAGAAAATGACCTAACCATACAAAAATTTATGCTTAATACACACATATTATTAATATACACAACTGCAATAAAAATGAGTCTGCCTATATTACTATAGAGAAAGGAACCAGTCCTGTGACCCTTCAGATTCAGGCTTCTGTAACTGTGCTTCCATGACTAATGTCCTTTGACTTATTGCATTTCTTTGCTTTTATGCATTCCATTACATTTGTGAATAAGGAATTGTAGCCAGTAATCAATATTCGTAAATCAGCAAGTCAGGTCAGAAATAATATGACCCAAGAAGAAAATATGTATGCATTATATATCTTCGATGTGCCTTGTTTTTAGGACTGCATACTGACTGCAGAAGAACAAAAAAGTTAATAAAGGAAACCATCTTCAGAACATATATTTCTGTTAACATAACTGAAGGCTACATTTTGCATCACATAGGAGTGAAATGATTGCTATTAGGTAACACAAACTTCTCATCTCTAATGAGCATCGGTTTAATGTATTCAATCTGAAATACCTTAATATTTTTGCCAAATATTTCTGGATAGATTGCAAGTGCATGAGTCAATGGCACAGTATATTGATTCCATATATATATATATATATATATATATATATATATATATATATATATATATATATATATATATATATATATGTAGTAACAAAAACAAAAACTGCAGCAAAATGTTGAAAATGTTGAGAAATATGCCTTGTGGCCTTTTGATATAATTTAAGGAGACAGAATTAATTTTATGGGAAATTTTGCTTTTTATTAGCACATGATCAGATATACATAATAATAACTAGGTATGACATTAATGCATACTACAACAAAACTCTACCTTACACAAAAACTGCACATATGTATGGGTACATACACATATACACCCACATGCACATATGTACACAAATATGCACACATAAAAGTACACAAGCACTAACAGTGATTACAGAAACTTATCACCAACATGTTAATAAATTATTTTCATTAAATCATAGCACAAAACATAAGAATATTAAATTTTTTGTTTCACTCAAAAACGTTTCTTCCATGACTGCTCTCTACATTCTTTTTCTCCATTTCCATACATGAGTAAATCTTTTTGCTATATGTCATCTAATTTCATCATTACTCAGCCTTGTAGCAGTAGTTTAATAGGTCATTTTATGATGAGAACCATCACTGAAACATCACTCTGTGCTTCATTTTAGCAAATTAAGAAACTAGGTGAAAATAATAACAGATTTTCTATGTCTTGTTGCATTATACTGCCCACCATTGCAGACAGAACCAGTTATCTGTGCAACAATATTCAGTGTCAAATGGTAGAACCATGCACATAGAGATAAAGTCATACACTGTGGACACAAATATGCTGGTAAAAGGGGGATACTTTAACTCGACATCTTTGAGATGATTGACGAATGCCCCTTCCTCTTTTTGTCAGAAGCCCATAGCTGAACCTTTATTTTCACTTTCAGTAGTATTTTTGCTCTTGTGCAGTCATATTCAGTAAATGTCTGTGTTGCCAGAAAAGATATGAGAAATAACAATGGTGACTGATACCAAGCGCTACTGCATTGCTTCACAAAAACAATTCTTAATAAAACTGCCACTACATTTCCCAGTTTGTTTGATTAGGGGCAAGCCATCCTTTTGTGCTTCAGTGATGGCAGTTCAGAAAAAGCCTGTAGCATCACAAAGGCTATCTGTGGAGATATGACAAAATGACCATTTCTCCTACAATATGGTGACAGAGTGGCTGGACATCTTCCTGCAGGACCTCTTGTAGAGACAACAAGACTTGCAACCTGCAACTTTTAAGTAGTGGGAATAACATAATCTAGTGAATGGTTGTGTGTGTGTGTGTGTGTGTGTGTGTGTGTGTGTGTGTGTGTGTGTGTGTGTGTGTGTGTGTGTGTGTGTGTGTGTGTGTGTGTGTGTGTACACATCATTATAGGCCACTCCCTTAGTTAAACAGTAAAGCAACATAACCAGATATCATATAATGATTGCTTCAATTCTGTTTCTATCCTCAGTCCAAGGGGATCATCATGGCATTGAGCTATTTGCTAGAGTATGATTCAGGTTGTTCTTGGTTAGTAGATCAAGAAAAGAGTTTTGAGTTAATAATTAAGTAACCGTGATGCCAACTATGAAATACTGACATGCTATGTAGAAACAGAAAAGGAGATACTATCAGTAGGTTGTGGATGTCAAAAATTCCATAATTACGATATATGGGAAATTACAGAGCAGTTCGACCATGTGCCATTTCAAGATATATTTAAAAAGTCTTTATACAAAACACCTGCAAGACTGCAGTAAGTGCTACTGACACTATATAAGTATGATCTTCAAGTATGAAAAAATCAAGAAACTGTATGTGTTCTCAAAATATCTTATTGTCTACAAATGATTCTTTGCTCTATTCAAATGCTATCCCAGCTGGCAACATTTTTTGTTCCAGTTTCACTTTCACTGTGGTCTCTGTAAACTCTGATCTCCCCTATTAGTCTTTTCCTGGGAGGGTGTATACTAAATAAGCATTTATATTTATTTATTAGCACATGGTCTTTATTATAAGTAGTTATTGCTTATTTTAGATATTTATAGCAATTTTATTGTATACTGCATACTTGTACTATATTTCATAGCTATTGGCTCACTTGTGATAAACATTTCTGTAATGCTTTCTGCCTAAAATAGTTTAGGTCATAGCTGTAATATTCTCCATATTCCTGATTGTGCTTGTGATAAACATTTCTGCAATGTGTTCTGTCTAAAATAGTTTAGGTAGTAGCTGTAATATTCTCCATATTCCTGATTGTGTTGTGGGCCTAGTTATTTGTTAGAGGCTGTTTTCTGAGCTCATTGTCCAGGCCATCTTAGTTTTTTTATTTATTTATTTTTTATTTAACATTTGTTGACCGGGAATGTCCGACTAGGTTCCACAGAGCCTGTTTTCAGCGGAGGCCTGGGGAGAAATGCTCCAGATGGATGTCTTTGGAATGTGGGAGGAAACCGGAGTACCCGGAGGAAACCCACGCGAACACAGGGAGAACATGCAAACTCCACACAGAAGGCACCCCAGCCGAGAATCAAACCAGAGAACCTCTTGCTGTGAGGTGACAATGTTAACCACTGCACCACTGTTGTGTAGTTAGCAATGACCATCTCCTACTTCAGTGAGAGTTTAGTGTTTATGGTCATTGTCTAGTTGGGTTGCCAGGACTACGGCTTGGAGAAAGCGCCTCATTGGTCTTTTGAGCTTTTTAAAGTTGTTTCAGCTTTCAACTTTCTGTTAAGACATTAACTTGAGTGTTTCAGCCATTACACACATAACTATCTGAGGAGGAGCAGCTGATCTGTGATATATAGCAATAAGTAGCCTGTTTCTTTTGCTTATTTGTAGTAGTTATTGCTTATTTTAGATATTTATAGCAATTTTATTGCATACTGCATACTTGTACTGTATTTCATAGCTATTGGCTCACTTGTGATAAACATTTCTGTATTGTTTTCTCCCACCCACCCTTCCTATTGGCATCTTGTCTTTATACCTGCTGGCCTTGCAGTTGCCTGCCCCACTCTAAATTTGATCTTGGACACTTCTCCCAGAATAGTGTCATTAGCTCATTCTACCTAATACAGAGAGAACATCTGAGAAGGCCAACCCACTTAGTTTCTTTCCTTCTGTTCCTCCTTTCTCCCTTTCTAAAAAAAAAAAAATTGCCCGAATCTCCTTGTGTTCTCACTGTGCTTCTCGAACATTTTGGAAATATAGAGTATATTTTAGTGCATTTATTAAAACTGTATTTGCCTTAATATTGCTACAACTCAAGTTCTCCAGGTTGCACTGCATCTGAATTGTTTGTATGTTTTAGCTGTTTTCCTCTATATATAGACTTTTCTGTATATGTAGACTAGCTACTTATTCTACTGTATTACTGCCTCTTAAATCGTTTTTCAGTTGTGTACTTGCCTTGCTTCATTTAAAAAGTTTTAAAATGCTAGTTTTGTAAAGTTTTAATTGTATTTACTGTTTATGGCTCTACACTCGTATGTTAGCCTTTTCTGTGTTTATTTAGGGTATTATTGCATTGTTTAGCCTGTTTTAACCAAAAAAAAAAATCTTGTTTGCTCGTTTCCTGCCTTTCCTAGCTTGTATAGTCCAGATCCCAGGCTTTGCTGGTTTCAGGACTTTATTTTCTGTGTTCAGAGCTATCAGACCTTGCTGTGGTAGAGGGAAGTCCTACTGCTTACCAGTGGGAGTGGTGAGCATTGTACTGCCTGTCTAACACTAGAGGAGTGGTTTCCAGCTTTGAGATTGAGATTGTAATTTTAGTCATTTTGGGCTGATTTCTATCCCTTTAACTTTCTGGCTTACAAACGTGCATGTTTGCACATTTTTCGCATTGTGCAGCACCGCCGGGCTATAGTTAAACTATTTCAGGTGCCAGAAAGTCTGCTCCTCAAATTCTCCCTTAAAACTAGCTGGTTTCTCAGTAGTAGCACTAAAATTTGTTAGGTGAAGGTTCATCACATACTACCACTCTTCACGTATCTTAGAGGTGTATATTAGTAGCAACATTAACTGGACATAGCTGCACTGCATGTTGTTGAGGGCCTGTCCAGAGTGTGTCTGTTGTGGTCTGATTGTGTGTTGCACATGTCATCAGTCAGAAATTGTGTCATTTGTATAATGGATTTGTGTGTGTGTGTGTGTGTGTGTGTGTGTGTGTGTGTGTGTGTGTGTGTGTGTGTGTGTGTGTGTGTGTGTGTGTGTGTGTGTATCAGCAAACATTATAGTTCCGGTATTAATTTACATATCTTGTCTTCCCCTCACAGGTGAACATGGGGGTTGGGGTCTCTCCCTCTTACAACCTGATGTCAGTGCCTTAGCGGACACTGATGATGATGGTGGTCATAGTGAAGCACAGGTGGGATTGTCGGGGGCTGAATCTTTGCAATTGGTTGATATTCCACTTTTACCAACAATGTCCCTGCACACAGTCAGTATGCCCAAACATACCCAGTCCCCAGCAGCCAGAGATAAAGGACAGTTGGATGGTGGTGGCATGGAACAGGCTGGTGTGGTGACTATGGCAATTGTGAGTGTAGACACTCACCACAGCCAGACAACAGGCAAGGTCCCACACAGGCAGATGAACAGGGGTGATCGAAGGAGGACTGCTGCCAATCCAGCCCCTGTCAGAGGTGCCACAGCAGGTGTCATCCGCCAGATGCTCAGGGTCATGAAGGCAGCACTATCTGCCATGCGTGATGACCTCCACGGCCTTGGTGATGCCATATGTCATTTTGCTGATGTTGTGGATAGGTGATGGGGTAAGACATTGTCGTTGCTCGACTGTGCAATGTCTGTACTTCAGCATGTGGTAAAAGCAGGCCATTGGTCATGTGGACGTAGATCAGCAAAAAGGTCAGCTGAGAGCCCACATGGTGATGCACATTCACAGTCCCATAGTGGCAGTACCACCAACACTAAATAAGGGAGGGTGCTGTCCACACCACAAAGGAGCAGGCAATGGGAACATGGTCCTGGACAGTCCCATCAGGGACATGGATCCAGCAGACAGCAGTCACCATCAGGGAGTAGTACTGCATCTGGCCTTGAGCCTGATGGTGCCAGTGAGACTCCTGGCAGAACCAGTTCCTGTGTTCATGGCCTGAGACGGTGAACTGTACATCCTGCCATGTATGGCCCACAGCTGTTCAACATTCTCCTGTGTAGGGCAACCACATGGCTTGCCTGTATAGATACAAACACTCACACATCTCTATCACAGGCAGGTCACCACCAGACACACACAGCTCCTCTGCATGGGCCAGTTGAACACCACCCCTGTAGACACACACAAACATGATGTCAGCCGTATGGCCCAGCCTAGGCCTCTGGCAAACCCACACCACACCCTTTGCATGTGATAATACCTGTGCCACATCTCTGATAACCATATCACAGATGCAGGGACATGCTAATATGGGTCTGATGTACAGGGTGAATATAATACAGTGTAGTAATGTAATTCTGTGTAAGGTGCTGTCTGCTGGCAATTGTCATGGGTACACATTGAAGTGTATGTACCTTTTTACCCATGATGCATAATTGCTGATAGTACTGCTGACTGACTTTTATCTCACATACTGTATTCTGTTTGTGTTCTAAGTGTCTGTCTGTCTGCAGACTGTGGGCCTGCTGACATTCCAAAGATGAATATTGAAGAGTGGAAACACAGTGACTTTTTCATAGCCAAGGTACAGCTGCATATGTACATGTTTACCAGGTGTGTATGCATGCAACAGTATGTGAGGGACAAAAGGGGGAGACAGTGTGACCTTGCATACATACCGCTTGACATAGCCAGCTAGCCTTCATACATGTCACCTGGGTGTTCTGCAGTACTATAGGCTCATACATACAGAGAAGGTTACTTGAGTACTACCAGTAGGTCCCTCACAAGCCTAGCCATTACTTTAACCCCAACAGATTCACCTATCAGCACCTGCTGCTCCTGCCATTTCTTTCCCATCCACTCAACCTTGATGCAGTTGATGTGGGTATGCATGGTACTGTGTTTGAGATGTTTGGGGACTATATTCCTGACACAGGGCAGCCTCTTCTAGCCACACATGACAATCTCCAGCATGTGTTTCTGTTATCTCATATGCAAGTCTGGCCTTTTTTGCTGGTAGTGCACACAGAGTCATATACTTGTACTTGACAGCTGTTGAAGGGCTGAGCACAACATTGCCATATTGGCATGCCACAGACACCTGTGGGCAACATGACCACTAACCAGTGAGTGAGTAGAGATAAGAGGCTGTTTGTGCAAAACAGGTGTTGAGGGACGTGGTTGACATTTGTTGGAGTTAACATAGCCTTTACAGAAGCTGCAGATGTCTGCATAGTTTCATAGCAGACCAGGCATGGTGCTAATGTATTGTTGTACTGACTGATGACTATTCAGAGTTAATGTCCACGTTTTGGATAGATGCGGTCCCTTTACGTATGTGGTGAACCATATACAAGCAATTTCTGAGAACTGCCAATACTTGTTGCCTGAATTCAACTAAATTTGCCATACAGGTTACCCAGGTTTGTCACCACACTCTGTGCGTTTATGGGTTTGGTACTGATGTGGGAAATACTGCAGACATGTCTTTGCTGTATGGAATGCTGACTCTGTTGTCTGCTTTCAGCTGGAGGCTAGGACCTTGACAGTATTCCATACACACTGAATGTACCATTGCAGTGTGTTAACAGCAGTGTGTGGCTCAATGAGAGACTGAGAAATGCTTACACTTCACACAGCCTTAGGCTGTACCTACATATGTGGGTGGTGAAAATTAGTATTCATGCCTATATACATGTGGATTATTGGGGGGACCAGGTAGTCACAGGGCCTTCACGTGTCTACATATTGCACACACACATAGGCAACACACAATGTGTGCGTGTAACATTATCAAATGGGTATGGGACGCAACTTATAGTAATGTGACAGGTGGTAGGACATAGCATGCCCACAGCAAGTGCAACACACAGGACTTAGTCTAGTTTGCTACTATGACATCTTTTTTCTGTGACATTACCTTAGCTTACAATATTTCTCATAAACATTAATGTGCTTCTGATGTGTAATAATTGCTCTATGCAATCAGTACAGAACTGTATGACATGTTTCTTGTCCTACAATATTGGGACCTCTTTTCACTGTTTCAGTTGTTGTCACAGGTCACATCTTGCCAAACATGGATTGCAATCTGCAGGGTGGTAAAGACATACCTCTCAGCTATATAGATTTCCACAGAATGTCCAGATTCTTACCTCATATTTTTGGTCCATTTTCTCATTAACTTGGGTATTTCTGGCAAATCATTACAAAATCATTGAGGGTTGACGTAAACAAAGTATGACACACATTTGAGTTGCAGATGACATACCCTTCAGGATATTTATGCTAATGCAAAACCTGCTATTCTATCACCTTTATGGGTTTGTAGGAGCAATATTTAAAAAGGGTCCCTGTTTTGTGGCCTTTGTCACCCTATTAGTTATGGCTTTGTAAACATTTCTTGCTCTAAGAGCTTGAGAGGTATGGGTTCAGATGGTGGCCAGACCTCTGACCTCTGCATATGTCTGCAGATTGTTCTGATGTTTGACACATAATTTCTTTCCATCTGTCATAAACTTGTAGTTTTCTGGCCAACATTTTGGAAGATCATGATGGACTGACATTGCAGATTAATGACAGATATTGTCATGTAACAACAGATACCCTTTGGAAAGCACATTCAAATGCATGACATGTTCTGCTATCTATTTTCCATGTGTGTCACAACAATATGTGAAGGGTGTGCTCAATATTTGTTGTTTGCCCTAGCTTCCAATATGGCTTTAAACAGATGTCTTTTTGTGCGTGGTTGAGAGGAATGCTAGTGGCCATAACAAAGGTAGACTGCTGCAAGGGGATGTATGTACATACATAAATGCAGACACACACACACACACACACACACACACACACACACACACACACACACACACACACACACACACACACACACACACAGGTTCATAGGTTCATAGATTAGTACTAGGCTAACTGCCCTTGCAAGTCATTTTAAGCCTAGCCAGTTATCCCCTGTGAGATTCAAATCCTGTACCTTGTGTTTGTAAGGCAAACACCTTAACCATTAGGCCACCCTCCCAACCCTCAGACATTCATGAACTGCCCTTGCTGACAGCTGAACCTCTACCTGCCTATTTTTGCAAATGATAGCGATCGATACATAACACAAACACCACAGAGGTAATGTAGTGTTGCAGTGTCTGACACTACTATTCAAGTGGGTGACAATTGCAGGGGCTGTTAGGATTACCAATGGTGGGTTCAGAGGCCCAGAACATGGTAGTGTCATCTGAAACACACACTCACTGCTGCATAGGGATATGCATTGAAACACACATAATTGACACTTATCATATTAGATGACCTATCTATTTATGTACAGTACACACTGATATGACTATTGCATGCACCACAGTGCCTTTGTGTTAGGAAATGTGTAACTGTACTTGTAATGTGGATGACATCTGTAGGGGATGCAACTAGGTTGGCAATGGGGGAATGAACAGGGTGGAAGAGGCACACAAAATGGTATAGCCATCGCATACACACAGTAAAGACAGACACAGGGGATATACATACAGAAACACATAAACAGTTGCCAATAAACTGATTAGTAACCCTATGTATCCACTTGTATGTACTATAGTGCTACATACACATTACATGCACCACAGAGATTATATGGTTGGGATATAACTTACTACCTCTTACAACAAGTAATCTTGTGAATGCCTTCAGGAATGGTGAGATAAACCAACTAAACTATTGACTGGTGTCATATATTGCTCTTACAAACCTGGGTGAGTGTTAGAGTAACAGACTTTGCATCAGCATGATGTTTCAGACAGGTACAAATTCTGATGCTGACATGTCTGTCACTATGGTAACTGTGACATATTTGGAAATGATTTGTCATAAATGGCCATTGTTAGTGGAAACAGACCACATATGTTGCAAACATCTGGATATTCTGTACACATCTGTACAGATGACTAGTATGGGCTGCATAGTTTAACATGGTGCATGTAAGGCAGATGCCATTAACAGGTTATTTAAAGTAATGCCATGGGGTGGGGGGTCAACAAGCCTTACAATGGTATAACCAACACACAAAACAGCTACAGGGGATATGCTTCACACACAAACATACACAGTAGTATAGTTGTGAGTACTGAGATTAGAACCCCTACCTATCTAATTATTTGCACTATAATGTTATTCAGTTATTGCATGCACCACAAAGCTTATAGGACTGAAGAGTGTATAGAGGTACTTCTAAGGAGAATGCCATCAGTGGGCCTTGTAAAGTAGGTCAGTGGGAAGTGTACTGGCTAGAACAGGCCTCAAAATGGTATAACCAACATCTATAGAGGGTATGGTTCTCACCCATACACTCAGGCAGCATCACAGTTGGCAGTATTGTGATTAGAACCCCTACCTATCTAGTTATTTGTACTATAGTGTTACACAGTTATCAAGTGCTTTATGGAACTTATAGAGTTTAAGAGTGTCCATAGGTATTTCTAAGGTGAATGAAATCAGCATCCCTTGTAAAGCAAGGCTATGGGAAGTGTATTGGGTGGAACAGGCCTCAAAATAGTATAACAAACACCCCAGAGGATATAGTTTTCACCTACATGCACAATTGCCACTACTAGGTTTAGAATCCCTACTTATCTATTTTTTGTACTACAGTATTACACAGTTATCGTATGCACCATGGAGCTTATAGGGCTAACTGCTGTCCAAAGGTACTTCTAAGGTGAATGACATCAGCAGTCCTCGTAAAGTATGGCAATGGGAAGTGTACTGGGTGGGAAAGGCCTCAAAAAACTTTAACCTACAAACAGTTGTACACACACATACACACATTTGCCAGAACTGAAATTAGAACCCCTGCCTATTTAGTTATTTGTACTGTAGTGTTATGCAGTTATTGCATGTGCCACTGAGCTTATAAGGTTGAGGGCTGTCCAAAGGTGCTTCTAATGTGAATTACATCAGTAGCCTTGTAAAGTATGGCAGTGGGGATTGTACTGCATGAGAAAGGCCTTAAAATACATTAACCAACACACTTACCAGAACTGAGATTAGAACCTCTGCCTATCTAGTTATTTGTACTATAGGGTTACATATATATCACATGTGGCGTGGAGCTTATAGGGTTGAGAGCTGTCCAAAGGTACTTCTAAGGTGATTGACATCAGCAGGACTGCTAAAGTAGGGCAATGGTAAGAGTACTGGGTGGGAATGGCCTAAAATTCTTTAACTTACAAACACATACATGAACATGCAAACATTCAGGTATTGTGAGATTACAACCCCTAAATCACTACTATTACACAATGAATCTCACCTTCATGCTGGCACATGCCACAATTTACAACTGGTGTGCAATTGTCTGCAACAGGACAACACTCTATGCCTTTCAGGGTATTTCTGTGTATGATGCTCTCTGTCTGTGCCTCCCTCTCTCTATTTCTCTCTGTCACTGTCTGTCTCTCCCTTCCCCATATGTCTATGTGTCTGTATGCTTGAAATATATTTATATGTTGCCCGTATATATGTATGTGTATCACACTCTATGGATGGAGATATAGCACATATGGGCCACCTAGAGATAGCTGGGGGTAATCCTGTGTGATGGGTGTGGGTAGAGGCAGTTAAGGTGCACATAGCTGTCTGTATGCAAAGGCATATCTGCACAATACAGTTGTATACTCCAATGTGGGCTTACACATGGGCTGTAATTCTCTAAGTGCAGGAGAATGCTCAGTATGACCTTCTATGGTAATAGTGGGAGTCCATTCCAGAGATAGCTGTACTCCAGTCCATGGGTTTCTGAGCTACAGCCATACCTGTCAACCAGTTACTGCAGGAACTTTGGGGATAGCCTGCCAAAATATGGTGATGATGGCCCAAACACAGGGAGATATTTTAAACATTGCTCTTATAGATTTAAAAAGTTGCTAGAGTAACAGAGTTTGTTTTAGCAGGCATTTTTCTGACATATATGACATCTTACACTAAAATGTTTGTCATTACTTACTGACATAAATCCTCAGATCATCACAGTGACTTACTAGAGACATACAGGATTTATGATGAGCAGAACAAAATTATGAGCCAAAGTATAGACATTCTGGCCAAATCCAGCCAGTTGAGAGGTATGGCTACAGCCGACTGACTGATTAAGCTGTGTAAACAGTCCAGCACCTCAGCCATATACTGGCCAGTGATCTCCTGGTTGTGTGGTAGCCTTCTTAACTGAAATGTCACTTCCTGGTGTGGGTACAGAGTGCATTTTACTGAAAAGAGATTTCCATAATATGTGTGGTATATTCTACAAACCTCTGTGATTTCATAGTATGTCAGTGGCAGAGCAGTATAGAGTTATATGTTGAACCACTGACAGACATTTGTATATAGGTTGATAGATTAAAAGGAGGTTACTAGGCTATTGGCCCTGAAGCCCTTAAAACTTTAGCAGATGAGAGTATAGCCCATGTTAAGACATGTCAGTATGCAGAGTCTCTGTTCAGCAGGGACAAATGTAGAATTATAGGACTGTATTATCTGTAACACAGTTACCCAGGGTGCACTTCACAAGGAGTATTGAGGTATTCAGTTGATGTGGACAGGGAGTGCATTCCGCAGATGAAGGAGTCTGTGGGACACATGTCTGTCACACCAAGTCCTATTGATATCACAGACAAGGTTGATGCTGGGCCTACAGGTTGCTTGAGTGGGACTTTACTTGCAGATGTGCAGCAGCCCCATCAAGACAGGGTCCGGATTGCTTTATATGCCAGACAGAGGTCACCTCTGAGGAGTCGGTATGTAACTGAGTAGACGGACAGTGCTTTTAATCTATCTGTGTCGGGTATGTGTTTGAGGGGCCAGATTTTCCTGGTGAGGAACCTCTGTGGTCTCTCCAGCTGCTGCATGTGCTGTGTGAGGTACATGCTAAAATGGGGGGTTGTACACAATAATTGGCCTTGTAAGGGTAGGATACATGGATATTATGACCTCTTTGTCCCTGAATGAGATACCCACCTTTGTGTAAAGGGATGACAGTTGCTGTCCTCCACTCAGCTGGGGCAAAGGCAGTACTCAGGATTTGGTTGAGTAGGGTGCCTAATGGTGCTAACAGTTCGTGCCTGAGTTCGTGTAGGTTGCAGCCTGGGACGTATTCAGGTCCCATGGAGGCTGTGTTTTTCCCTTTGAGAAGCCAGTGATACCCTGTTCTGTAGTGATAAGAGGTGGGTGGACAGGTACTGGGGTTGTCCTGCTTTACTGATGGTAAGGGCAGACGGGAGACATTTCCACTGAATCTGTCACCCAGTTGATTGGTTGTATCTACAGCTTTTGTGTATGTGCTGTCCTTGACCACCAGTTCTAAACAGATCTGGGTGCTTCCATTGAGACTGCAGACATATGTAAAGATGGCCTTCTGATTGTCTGTCTTACTTGTGCGTAATATGGTGTCAGAGTTGCCTTTAGAGGATTTCAGTACTGCTGTTAGTTGTTTGTTCAGACCAAGGAGAGATTGCTTCCAATTGTGTACCTACTCCTTCTTGGTCCTGGACAGCAATGTTATCATTTTGTTATATAGTTTATTTATCACAGATGTTTCCAGACAGGTGTACTCTCCCTTGTGGAGGATAATGTTGTCCTGTCATGTATTCCTGATTCTATATATATATATATATATATATATATATATATATATATATATATATATATGTATGTATGTATATATGCTGGTATAGTACTTCGGTGCACATTTGGACATTGGTGCCTGTTCCTCCTGTGGGGGAGGGGGCTGTGCAGCTGTTTATACCATCCCTCAGGTGGTTGTGATCAGCTAGGGAGACATTCCCATTTTACCATAACTAGAGGGTAGTCAGGGGATGGTGATATCGAACCAGACCGCCTTTTTGTCAGATCTGGCCAGGGTGGGAGATACCATGGGGTACTGCCGTGGTTACTCATGTTGGTTACTACCACTTCCAACATATGTATCACATCTTGTGGGAGTATCAAGTAGCTGTCCAAAGAATTTAGCATTGAGAAGATGGGGGAATCTCTGTGCATTTCTGTTCTGGCATGGTTGGTATTTCCAATCTATGTTTGGGTAATTAAAGTCAGCCAGGATCAGGGTTGAATCTTGATAGAATGGTAGAGGGACATATAGGTGGGGTGGCCATCTTGAGTGAAATATGTTGACCTGTAGCTGCCTATAATTTGAATAGGGGTCTTGTCAACAGATACATTTTTGGGTTTACTATTGAAAATGCGAACAGCACTTGGGCAACAGTCGGATAGTCGAACGTATAAGGTCGTAAACAAGGATGTCGAAGACAAAATAATCAATCTAGGAACGGTTTTAACATGGGTCGAGGTAGGTGTTCAGTATTATTCCCTACTACAAGCATCTTCCCTACCTTGACCCATGTTAAAACCGTTCCTAGATTGATTATTTTGTCTTCGACATCCTTGTTTACGACCTTATACGTTCGACTATCCGACTGTCGCCCAAGTGCCGTTCGCATTTTCAATAGTAAACCACATTTTTGCTGGAGTCTCTCATGTGCATCAGACTATTGGACCAGCCTTTAGGTGTGTGTCTATTTCATATTATATTATTGTCTGCCTCCTTTGGCTTTTCTGGCCACATTTTGGGGTCTGGCTGTATGGTAGGATGAGTGACCAGGTAAGGATGGTTTGCTCTATAGCTGTGTGCCAGGTTTATGTGAGTGCACAAATGTCAGAATTTTCCAGGGTTAAGAATGCTTGCAATGAGTGCATTTTCATGTTTAGACTGCTAGTGTTTAGCAGCATGACATTTAATTTGTATTTTGATGTGAGTTTCATGTTGGTAGTATCGACCTCATGACTTTCCCTAAAAGAGCCACTATGGGGGAGGCAAGGGCCTTTGCCAGAAGCCTAAATCCCTAGTGAGACATATGCAGGCCATCTGTAGCAAAGCAGCATGGTCTGTCACTCATATGTTCCCAGGCTGTCAGGCACTGGATCCCCCTGGATCAACACCAGAAAGTAAGCCACTCATTAATGTCAATCATTTTCTGTTTGTATGGAGGCATCATTCTGGGTGACAGTAGAATTCTGCTTAAGCCTAGGGACATAGCTGCATGGGACACATATTCAGCATGCTCAATCGTGTCTGTCTTTCTATAGTCCAGAGAAGTATGTCTGACATCATTCACACCAAGATGAACTGGGACACACTCATAACAGTACCTGTTGTAGAGATACTTCAGTGCATGTGTGATTTGGATATGGCAGATGATGGCACCTGACAAACATGTAACCGTTACAGTCTCCTTATACAGCCTGGTGAGAATCTCTGTGTCTGTGTTGTGAATATAAGGTCAGCTTCATATAGCCGTGTTGTGCCTCAAGAAAAGTTTTTTTGGACATCTCTGTGTCTCACAATTGAGTCTCCTATGGAGTAATATGTTGGGTTTATAGCTGGGCCTTACTGGTTGCCTGACATTGATAAGTGGACTATGTCTGGTATGTGGTTTGGAGGTTTGTGGAGTTCTCATGAGTGTATGGCTCTGAGGTGTGCTTTGTTTGGGTAAATATTTGGTGAGGACCACCACATATGTGGGTGTGTGTTGTGTAGTTGTAGGTGATGTTTACTGACTGCATACAGTGCAGGAACCTATGTTATTACACAATTTCTTCTGGTGTGCACATTCTCGATTTCTCTGGCCAGTGGGTCTCTTTCCCCTTAAATGTGCCTCTTTGTCCTTCTGTAGTGCAGTCACAGGCGTTGTCCATAGTTGCTGCTGTTATGTATTTGTAAGTCTGGTGTGAGTGGGATAGATGTCATAACATCACACACAGGGTTATGAACTTCACACCTCTGAGTGCACCTGTTTATAGGATCACAGGAGATTACTAGGCTAATGGCTCTGGGGCCCTTACAAGCCTAGTCCAGAGTATATCTCCAGAAGAAACACCACAATCAGCAGCTGTCAGCCCTGTCAATAAGGGACACAGGTAGCACCCCTGGGACAAATGTTTGGTTGGCCATCCACTCATCAAGGCTGTGCTTGAAGAGGATCAATGACATACTTTGATATATATGGGTAGTGCATTCCAGAGACAGGTCAGCCTGTGGGAGACAAATCTGTCTCTCCAGGAGGATTTGTGTATATAACATATGACATATTTAACTTTTGAGTGTGTACTACGTGAGGGGTTAGACCTATGGATAAGAAGCATCTGTACTAGAGCAGGGTCTGAGACTGCCTTATATGCAAGACACAGGTCACTTCTGACAATCTGTATGATACAGAGTACAATGAGGCTGAGTTGAGTCTGTCCACATAGGACAGGTGTTGGAGGGCATGGATTCTGTTTGTGAGGTATTTCTGTGTCCTTTCCAGTTTTTGCAGGTGTTTGGAAAGGTACATACCAAATGGGCCATTGTAGTCAATTATTGGCCCAATGATGGAGGAGTACAGAGAGGTAATAACCTCCTTTCTTCTGGATGTGATCCATTTACTTATGACATGAACCAAGCAAAAGACTTTTCTGAGCACAGCCACTACATGATGGTCAAGTATGAACATTGTTGTTGACTTGTGTACCCAGGTATCTGAGCACAGGTTGCATGCTTAGGGGTTTGCCACTGATGTGGTAATCAGTAGGGGCTGTATTTTTGATGAATGGCATGATAATACACTGAGTGCTTGAAATCATGGAGCTCCAATGAGTGATCTACCTCCTAGGTCAGCTAATAGATGACTACCACAACCAAATATACAACATTTTCCAAATAAACAATATCAAGGAGTATAATTGCACCAACCACTCGTTGTTACCTCCTCTGTTGGAATAGAACCAGCTGTCCTTCTGTTGAACAAACAGTTCCTTTCACAAATTTCCACCAAACACTTCCAAACGAACTTTATTTCATTGAGCGTAACAGCCAATGTATATTGGTATTTGTGCCCCAAGGTACTTTAGTTTATAAAGATGGGGGTGTATTGCATTCTAGAATTTATAGAAAAGACACCTTTTCTAATGATTATTTATCATATTCAAGCTGCCATCCTGAAAAATTAAAGAGGAATATATATAAAGACCAATGTATAAGAGCTATAAGAATGACAACTGCGTTCAATACAATAGAAGAGGAGATTAAATTTATACACAAGATGTTTTTAGACAGGGGATATCCATCAAGGTTATTGAATGACGTTGACACATATATTAAAAGTCTTTGGAATAATACTTACAAGCCATTATTAGGTTTAGGAAACAACAACATAAATCCAACTCAGCAAGAAATGGCTAAATTTAGTGAACAAAATGAAAGCAAGAGCAGGGTTTTGATTTTAACTTATAGTCCACATGTTAATTATATTATACAAAGCATTAAGAATCATTGGCACATTATGTACAACGATGTGACAATAAGCAATGTAATAGGAGAAAAAACAGGTTTTGTATTCAAGATGGGTGCTAATATCAAAAGAATTATGGAAAAGGGAACTTTGTACAATAAGGAGGTATCTACATATAGCAACGAACACACATCCAAGCGTGGTGCGTGTAGTCAATGTAGGTACATTATTGAGAACAAAGAACTAGTGTTAAACAATGCAATGAGATTTAACATTAGATTTATTAAGGGCAATTGTAACACTAGAATGGTAATATATATAGCAATATGTCAAATATGTTTTAATTTTTATGTGGGAAAAACAGAGAGAAGTTTAAAAAAGCGAATTTATAAACATATATATTGTATAAAGAAAAAGGACAACAGAAATGCACTGTATAAACACATAGAAATTAGAGGGGAGGAACATAATTTCAAATTTGGCCTGTTAGACAGTGTTAGACATGATCCCAGGGGAGGAGACAACAAGAAAGTACTAAGTTATAGAGAGGCATGGTGGCAAATATTTGTAGATGCCACCACTCCACCAGGTTTAAATGACAACATCTCTCTAAAGGCCATATTAGAAGTCAATACGTAGCATAAATATGTTTAAACATTTACATATGTATAAATTCTAAGGGTGTTTCACAGTCCACTAGATAGTATCAAACTAGAATGGTGTATATGTTGAAATTATAGTAGTTTCAAACAGAATTATGAGCCATCAAACATATGAGCATGTACAACTATTGCTATGGGAATGCATTTTTATTTATACGTACTTTCATTTTTATTTTCATTTTTATTTTTATATTTTTATTTATATTTATACAATATACATAATTTCATTATTTTGTATTGTATATAAATTGGATAGTATGGTTGGTTAGGAATGTATATTGTTGAGTAGAAATTTGTTATACATGTATTCTTATTAGTATAGATAACTATTTTTGAAAACACATTGTAGCTTTAAGTTGTGACCTGGTTTGAAATTGGCGCCAAAAAAGTTTCAAAAGATGGAAGTTTTTACACTGGGATGTTCTGAAGAAGCTCAAGATCTATTGAGTGAAAGCGCTTAACCGAAGTTCATTGGATTATTAGTAGCATTCCAGGTCATTTTTTATGGACAATTTATCAAGTTAGCGTATTTTGAATTGATGTGTTTGACACACAGTATACGCTAAATTTTAGCGCATCAACAAGTTTTCATTATTTATTTATTATTTTACGTTTATAGTACGTTTTTTTGTTCAGTTGGCTGAACCTCCGTGCCTTAGGAGGTACAAGAATTTTAATGATTGTTTTGTGCAACAATAAATAATTCAAGCCGTTTATAGTGGTTGGAAGTCCTTGAAAAGTAATGTTCAGTTTAGAGGTAAAGACAGCTGGTTGCAACATTTGTGAGAGGAGATTTAAGTCCTGTTTGCTTAATAGTATATTGGAGCGGTTAGCAGGATTCACTTCTTTGTGCCTTGGGGTGCAAATACCAATATACGTTGGCTGTTACGCTCAATGAAATAAAGTTCGTTTGGAAGTGTTTGGTGGAAATTTGTGAAAGGAACTGTTTGTTCAACAGAAGGACAGCTGGTTCTATTCCAACAGAGGAGGTAACAACGAGTGGTTGGTGCAATTATACTCCTTGATAATGTTTATTTGGAAAATTTTGTATATTTGGTTGTGGTAGTCATCTATTAGCCGACCTAGGAGATAGATCACTCATTGGAGCTCTGTGATTTCAAGCACTTGGTTGTGTTTTGTGTCTTAATTCAGCAGAAGATAATACACTGTTTTGCATTTAAATTTAGGCCATGGGTTTTGCACCAGTCATTTGTTGTTGTGAGACCATCTTGAAGTATGTTAAGATCATTTGGGGAGTCAGTAACAGCATCAAATTACAGTCATCCACAAATTGTCAGCCACAGTTCTTTTGTCTTTTCCTGGACCTCTGAGAAGTAGATAGCAAACAATATGGGTCCCAGGACAGATCCTTGGTGGACACCAGTAGTGACAGGTCTGCTATCAGAGGTAGTGGCACCTATTTTGACCTTGTCGGTCCTTTCAGTGAGCCAGTTGGGCACCCACATGATGACGTAGGGATTGACATCAAGTTCTGCCAGCTTTTCAATGATGCAAAAGTGGGGAATTGTGTGAAAGGCTTTGACCATGTCACGTTAAGCTGTTTGTACTGACTTTCTCTCATTCAGTGCATTAGTGACAGTCTCAAAGAGGTTGATCAGGTTCAACAGTCAAGATCCGCTCTTGATGAATCCAACCTGTGTGGGGTCACGTGCGCTTGGAGATTACCTATGTCCTTGCTTATGAGATACATAATAATAATAATAATACGCTCCATGACCTTACAGAACAGACATGTCAAGCTAATGAGGCAATAGTTTCCAGGCTCAGTAGTGGTGGCACCTTTGTGCAAAGGGATGATAGTGGCAGTTCTCCACTCTTCTGGAATGAAGCCTGTACTTTGGCTATGGTTGAGTAGGGTGCTCAATGGCAGGGCTAGTTCTTGCTGGAGATGCTGGAGAATACAGCCTTGGATATTATCAGGTCCCATGGCAGTTGTGTTGTTTGGCTTGGATGGGGACTTTAACACTTTATCTACAGAGATGTGAGGTGCAGGGCAAGTATCATTAATGTGGAATGTGCCTTTGTAGGGGGCAGGGGGTGATGTTTGCATTGGAACTATCTTCTAGTAAGTCAACAGGATCAGTGTAAGTGGCACCGTTAAGACGTAATTCAGAACAGACTTGGCCTTAGCCATGGAGGTTTCTGACATAACTGAAAAAGGCATAGTGCTAAGCCTTTCAGAGGCTAGCTTCAATTCATAATTGGCTTTGGAGGATTTCACTAGTGATCTACTTTGCTTGCTGATCCTAAGGAGGGGGGGGTTCCAATTGGGAATTTGTGCCTTCTTACCATTGGGCAACAGTTGCTTCCTTTTGTTGTAAAGCCTGTTCATAGATGATGTCCACCACATAGGTTTGTGTCTCCTTGAGAATCAGGTTTTAGTTCTGTTGGTTAAGGCTTAGTCCATGCAGTTGTAGAGGTACTTGTATACTACAGTGGCATACTGTTCAGCATATTTATCTGTATCCTCTGTGGGGGGTGGGTCAGTGGTATGTAACTACTGATACCTTCCCATTGAAGGTTGTAGTCATTTTTTGAGATGTAGATGAAAGAACAGAACCTGTTTAGCAGGTTGTCCTTCATTGCACCCCTATATCTGCTGTGGTCCTCAGACAGTTTGTGTTACAATATTATTATAATGCTACATGTGGACCATAGCTGTCAAACCATCACAGACTGACATCTGGACAGGCTCATATATAACAGTCAGACCCAGACCCACCCATGAGGACAGGGTGTTAATATTGCTCTGCCAAACATAGACAGTTAGGGGAAAGGTTTGGTATTAGCTTGTTTTTTGTTATGGGTATGTTGTCTGCTTTTCCACTGTTTGCCACTGATGTTTTAACATCAACCTTGATTGTTTGGTAAGTAGTTTGGCAGCCAAATGCAATGTTATAACAAGCCGAACAGATATACAAGGCATACTTGTTGTCCTTCAGTGACACCCTGGCATTCCAGGGGTATGGCTGGCAATCAGTGACTTGTCAGTACCAACACCATAAGGAGGCAGCCATTAATAACCTGGCACTAGAATGACTTTCAGAAACCTGCTATCCTACTAGGCACTGTGTAGGTTAGTCCCAGCTGTGTACTGTCCAGATGTGTGTCTCCCTGTCCCTGAATGGTCTAGCTTTCCTGCAGTAACACATGTTGATGTCTGGACTACCCCTATCATAGGTGTAGCTGACATGCAACATAGTTTCCACAAACAGGCTTGAAAGATGGACCATGTCAACCACAGTACTATACATACACCACTAAGCCACAACAGCCAACAGTAAGTGCTACCTATTTCCTGACAGTATCAAGCATACATATACAGAGCTCACTGACCGCTGCATATTGTGGACATGCTACAAGTTAGCAAGTTGATTTGGACAAACCTCGGAATGTGTGCTCTGCTGCTATTACCCTACAAACATAAATGTTCCTGCATTTCTATGAGAAGACGGGTGTGTTGGGGGAAGGGGGGCATACCTTTCAACTGCACACATTTCCATAGACAGTGCAGATGTTTGTTTGACATTCTGGTTCCATTTAGCATTGTATTGTGCTTGTGTTGGAGAATATTGACATATCACTAGAGACCAAAGGTTAGGCAGTTATGACAGACATTTGAGTTTCAAACTTCTTACCCTTCAGAGACTTAAGGCAACTGCAAGACCTGCTGTGATATTAGTGTGTAAGATTGTAAGTGTTATATTTCATCATTGCCCTATTTGTGGACCTTTGCCACACATTTATTTCTGGCTTTGTACAGCTAACTTGCTGTGAGGTGCTGAGAGGTGTGTATGGGACTCCAAAACTGACATCCATGCATGTGACCTATGACCCTGCAGTTTGTTAGTCCCAACATATACTGTAGTGAGTTTTGTCTCCTAGGGGAATATCGCATATTCTGGATAAGCCAGCATTTGGTGGACATTTCCTGTTGTCCCACATAGTTATCAGTTGTCTGCTGTTATCCCTGTAGTCCACCCCATTCCCTTGCATACATGTAGTGATATCATAGATTTGGTAACACAACATAATACAACATTAAGTTGTTGTTAAGAAAAGTGACATACCTTGTGCCTGCATCAGTTGTGAGGACAGTGCTTGAGGGTTGCACAAAGTACGCAGCCTATACATGGTAAGGTACAGGTAGTGTGATGTGTGTGGCATCCTTTTTACTGTGTGTGCGAGTCGGAGAGAAGTGTCAGTCTCTGGGTCCCTAAGGTGTCAGTGTATGTGTTATTCATTGCCTCTCTGCCAAGATCAGGGCCAAATAGGCATGCCTAAGTCTGCCTACATGGAAAGGTTCAGGGGGTTCCTCCTCTGGTTCCTCCTGTGCCTGTGGGGACCTTGGCAATGGTGGGGGGGCTGTGTCCCCCTCCCTGTGCTGTTCATGCCACAACTGTTTTGTAGGATCATATTGTGTAGTATGGCAAATACTATGAACATATGTGCAAGTGTGGCTGGAGAGTACTGCAAGGCTCCTCCAGATATGTCAAGGCAGCAAACTGTAACTTGAGCAGCCCAAATACATGCTATACGATGTTTCTAGTTTTTGTGTCTGTCTCATTATGGCATTCTTAAGTGAGTGTGTGCATTTCTGATGGGTGTCTTCATCCACGGTTCCGGTGCATAGCCAGCATCACCCATGACATGGCTGTATGAGATGCCCCCCCCCCCCCGGCAAATGCCTGGTACAACTGTGAGATGTGCCAGATGTAGGAGCCTTAATAACTGCCAGGGCTGCCAGCACACACATTGATGATAATGCTCTGGGCATTGCAAATAACCTGGCAGTTCACAGAGTGAAAGCTCTTGCAGTTGATGTAGACTCTACCTTCTTCACCAAGTAGTGCTTTGATGTAGACATGGGTGCAGTCTATGGCACCCTGTAACTCTGGGTAGTTTGCTACATGGTGAAAGAGATGCATATTGCTGGTCATTTTCTCAGGGTTGGTGGGGAAATAATTGTGCTCACTGGCATGTGGAAGCATGGCATCCAGGAACTGGTGGAGTACTCTGGATGCAGATGCCTGTGAGACCCACATGATGTCCCCAGTAAGTCTTTGGAAAGTACCTGTAGCTAGTATTCTGAAGGCTGCACATACATTTGTTTCAACTGGGATGGGTTCCCCTCTGTTGGCTCTGAGTTTGAAGTGAGACCGGCAGAGCTCGGTGATTTGCTGAAGTATGTCCCTGCCCACCCTGTAGCACTCTACTATCTCCAGCTCATGTAGCCCCTGAAAGGCTACCCTGGGCCAGAACACTTTTCTCCTCCTCAGTCTGGGCCAGTTGTCAGCATCATCCCCATCACCACCTTCAGTCTGTAGCATGTAGAGATGTAGCAAAGCAGCAGCAGTCCCTATTATTTTGTCAGTTAAAATTCCCAGGTATGTAGTCCAATGGTGCAGAGTTTGTGGGAAAAAACAGACTGAAGGGAGTTTGCATACTTTATACTGGTGTGCTACACATGCTGCCTGTGTGATTGGCTTACTATGATACATTCCAGCTACAAGCTATATTATTGATGGCTTTGAATTGGCCACTGTGAGTGGCAGAGGTCTTATTAGTGATTTGTACTTGATTGCCTTTATTTTGCTATTTCCCTTTTTTTTTAACATTTCCTCCAGTTTTAAGCCCGCCAGTGCACCACGCAAACCCGTGCAACTAGTGTTAAACATTGCTGAGCAGGAAGGGCCTTCCCCTGGACACAAACACACTCAGTATTTCTGAAACCAACTAAGCACAGCTAAGCTGCCTCAGACACAACTCTATGCTTAGCTGTGGTTAGCTGATTGCAAACAGGAGCCATGGAGCTCCATTGTACTTACAAAAAGCAGGACACATCCCCTTTTCATGTGAGCTGCTTCTACTGTCAACAACACTGCATTATAGCTCCTACATGGTTAAGTACCCATGGACATGGTCTCCCATTTTGCTATTCAATAAATTTAGCTCATTCGCATACCCCTACTGGCTTAGATCCTAGTTACACCACTACCCCAGAGCCTATATCCTCAGCAACCACTGCTACCTGTCATTGTTATGAGTCTGCATACTGGCAAATATAATGGTAAAATTATTAATACCACTTTTGTTGTTTCCTTTTCCCCACTTTTTTGATTATTTTCCACAATCCCTGTTTGTGTGCCACTGAGCTCCACTTAAACGGCCCTTATCAGTTAAACAAAAATTTATTTTTATGATTTTGCAATTATTTGGCATGCTAATGGCCATAGTTTTGGCTACTGAAATGTCTAATGAACATAATACATGCTTTATTTTAAGTTGTCATGCCCCCATTTTTATTTTTGCAGTAATGTATGCGGTTACTAACCGCATCATTTCTGCTGCTGACACCGCTCCAACACAGATGCCTGTCTGCTTCCTGGATCATAAACTCACCTCATTTGCATGGTTTTCACCAGCAAATGAAGTGATTTGCATTATTCTGGTGCGTATGTGCCAGAATAGTGCTGGGAGACTCATGCACACCCCCAGCCATGTTTACTAGATCACATAAGCTCCAGACTCAGTGTTCGAGCTCTACCACTATGCTTACACAGAGATTACCTTTGTGTAAGCTTTATTGAATTCCCCCTGATGTTTTGTTTATGGCTGAAGGAATGAGTCCTGATTTTGAAATACAATATGAAAAGTCATGTTTTGGTTATAAAAACGTTCTATGTTATATTCTCAGTTGCAGAATCTTGCATTGTTAGATATTTTTATTTGTTTATGGGTGGTTCATTGTTATTTCCAAAATGTAACTAGTATTTATAATTTATAATTTATGGATTATTATTTTCTAATAAAGAGTTCCTACTGCTTCTGACATTCCCATATATCTATTTCCAAGGCTACTGAGAGACAAAGGCAAATGGGTGGGGAGGAAATAAATCATATTGAATAATGAGGAAGTGATCATGGCTTGAAATTGATGAAGAAGGCTTGGATAACACTTCTCATGAAATGCTGGTGATGGTGATGGAGAATTAAAAATGACAGAAATCTTTCAAGGAGTCTTATGACAGGAGAGATGTTCCCCAGAGAACAATGAATGAGTAAACTACCAGTGTTTTGGGAAATGAGATGGTTACAGAAAGCAGTCAGGGGGGCAAATGATTCTAACACAAAGGAGAAAGACTTCTGCAGCTGCAGCAGGTAATGTTACTGAGCTCAGTTGGGAGCCCACAGCAAGGCCAAATTCAGTTTCAGACAATAGTGATACAAATAACAAGTAAAAAAGAACAGACAATGAACGGTCATGATGTTTGAGAGTCAGTTATTGAGTCACTGGGTTTGTTTAAAAGACAACAGGGAACATATTTATTTAGATTATTGAAAGTTGTATGAGTTAACTTATGACACTTTTCGGTTGGCAGAAAAAGCTTGTGACAATGTTTGACAGGAGAAGGGAGACTTTTCATTGGAATGAATGTGTTTTTTCTGAAAAAAAAAAGTAAAAACTTAGTGTGCAATTTAAAATTACTGAAAGCAGGAGGATTTGGAACACACTGTAAATAAAATGTTATGAAGCAAATAAAATAAAGCATGCAATAGGTGAATAGAAACTGTGGGCTGAGGTTTGAAAGGTGTGTGCTTCACTGAAATGCAGTGATGTAAAAATAATGCACTTGTCAAATGTTCTGGTTGAAAAATGCCAGGAAAGTATGTTTAAGTACTGGGGACAACCAAAATTATGCTATTTTTATAAGGCTTGATAAGTGAATGTACTAAAATACGCTGTGCACAGTGTTGAGAGAGTGGATGCACTATGAAGCAATGTAATAGCCAAACTGTGTGTAACATTCTGCAGGTCTGTCTTTCTAATCATTTGTCTAACAAAATCCATGTCTAAATATACTCTCCCAGATTTATGGAAGCGGCTGCTTAGGAGGAGGACGGCAGCGCGCCATGCATAATAATGAAGGTGTGCTGCCTGTGCTCCTAATCCTACACGGAGCATGGATGAGTGCAGGGGGCAAGTCTGAGAGCAGAGCTCTCACAATATACATGCCCCTGCAATGAAGGACTGAAGAATGATAGTAAACAATGAGTGGCACTGCTCATAGATGTATGTATATCCCCAGCGACATCCCCCCACATGTATGAAAGCAATACTGAAAAAGAAAAAGAAAAAGGATTTTTTTTTTAATAAAACGGATGAAGTTTAACCGTAGGTGTGTGGGTCTGCCCATCTCTTAATACAGGTTAAATAGCAGAAAGAGGATAAAAAGCAAGATATATGCGAATGAAGCAGTACAACAATAGTGTAGTGGGCAGAGCATTCACCTTACAAGCAGTCATTCCCGGTTCGAGTCCCCCTGCAGTACATTCTATTTTCTCTTCCAAATCATTTTCTATGATAAATATTTTTATTGCATAACCTAATAAATACCATATATTTCTGAACTGCAATACTGCATTTAATGTAGATATGAAGAGTCAGTGTCATAATGTTGCAAAGTCCACAGATAATCATGTGACCCATACAGTATCACAGATACAAATGGAAGGTAAACTGTGTAATGAATGATAACTCCATACATGTCTTCAAATTTCCCACCTCCATAAAAACTATTACGCTATTACTGTCTAAAATGTAGCACTAGTAAGCAGTAGTAAGTAGTAGTAAGCACTGCTAAGCACTAGTAAGCAGTAGTAAGTGGTAGTAAGCACTCTTAAGTGGGTTTAAGGCCGTTTGTGCAGGGGTAAGCAATGCACATGCAGGTGAAGCAAGATTGAAGCTATCTCTCTGTAAGCATATGTAACCGGAGGTTAGCATTGCTTACCCTTGTGCAAAGCCACACAAACCTACTTACAACTGTTCAAAAGTGCCTTGATCAGTCAGTATACATCAGCCGCTGTTCTGGGCAGGAAAAAAAATAGCCAGGCTTTGCAGGTTGTGAACCCAGGACCCTGCACTCTTCGGTCACAGTACTTAACCACTAAGCCAACACAACAGTGTATGCGAGTGAGGTTTTAATAAACAAACCTCTCCATAGGAAAACAAGCTGACCATGTAAAAGGACTTTCTATACAGCCTTATGTTGTATACCCAGCTACATCACATACAAATGTGAACTGGAGTACTGTAGTAAGCACAGACGTGAGGTGTTATTGTAATAAAGTGTAGAAGTCCCCAGGACCCTATACAGTGTATGTACACATGACTCATGGCTACCAGACACATATATAACCTGTAATGAATAATAAATCACTGCCAAAAAGCAAATATAATGCTAATTAACTGTTAAGCAATGCTAACCACTGCACATATTAGCTTGATAAGTGTAAACAATGTGTAAGGCAGCCAATTCAATCTGCCTATTGGTATACCTCTTTAACCACTGCCAACCTTAGGTAAGCAGGTGTGCCCATAGCTTAGACTTTTCAAAACCAGCCAATCATGGGAAGTGCGGGAAATTGTCCATATTTAAACTCCACAGGCAGGAATACTTCCCATAACTGGTTGTAGCTTCCTAATGCAGGTAGAATGGCTGGTGTGGGAGAAGGAACTCAATTTAGAGCACAGTGCTGGGGCATCCAGGAGTCAGAAAATCATGGTATGGCTCCTGGTAAAACAACATGAGCACAGACGACTGCAGGGCCAGTACCAAGGCTCGCAGTATAAAACAGAGGCCTGGGACAGTCTCACCCATGACCTCACAGTACCACAGGTATCCCCCGGACTGGTGAGCAGTTCAGGCACCACCATGCTGACCTGAAGTGGCGGAGGGGGATGTACTGGAACAGTGGATCCAGGAGTCTCGCCAGATACCTAATGCCCCAGTACTAAGTACTCATTCTGCTAAGTAGTTAATAATTGCCTAGCTTATGTATAGCATGGATAGGTATGGTTAAATATCTCTGTATTTCTCTGACAGCTGCAGTTGAGCAGGCTGTGAACCAGCAAGCTCATGATGCTAGGTTGCAAAGGCTGTGTCGCGAGGCAGGTTAGTAATTATTCTGCATGTACTGTCATAACAAATAAATATAAGAACATTAGAAAGTGTTGTACCAGGATAAATAAAGGTGTAATATTCTGTGAATAAAGGTATAAACCCCGGAGTGCTTCTGTTTACTCTTCTTTCATATATTGTTGTACTGTTGCATTCTATAAATAGTACTGTGGTATTAAGCAGTGTTACCCACACTGTGGTATGCAGATAAAATGTGTATGAAGTTCTGTATAACAATGTTAAAAAGTGCCAAGAGGTCAGTCATATTGTACAACTGAGGGAGACTTACATAGAAAATGTTAGAAAGCTTCACAACAATTTTTGGATAGCACAGTGTACTATAATGTTTTCTGTCACACACAGCAGGGTTTCGAATCCCGGGAGTGTTAGTAAGTTGTATGAATAATCATACCCCACAACTGTACAGATTTTGTTAGAATGTTCAGATAGAAAGCTGTATGCATAATTACACCCAACAGCTGTACAGAATTTGCTAGAATGTTCAAATAGAAGTTGTATGCATATTCATAACCCTCAACTGTCCAAATCTGTCCAGCATGTCCAGATAAATACCCCACATCACCAGCCTGGTACCCTGTTCCCCTGAAAAATTAGTGTGATGATCCAAGAAATGTAGGCTGCCATTAATGACATATAACTGATAGTCAGACCTGCACATAGTCAGAGAATGTATCTGAAAACAAACCTGTCATCCTAGCATCTCACCCAAAGTGTATGAGAGCAATACTCAAATTCTGTTGCATTAACACCTGCATCTTGTCACGCCTGTACGTAAGACAAACATACCATTATACAATATAAGGTCACTGGGTAGAGTACTAATACATGTAAGGGGCAGATCACTGCAATGACTTAGAATGTTGTGAAAACCACAAGGATATATTAGTCATTAATTTAACTCTCTCTCTCACCCCTACTATATGTGCAAAAATAACCGAATGACACACCTCAATCGGTATGTGTACACTCCAAACTTTTGTTGGGGCATATGTCCTATTGGTTTATAAATATTCACATTTGTTTCTATGCATGTGCCATGTTAAAATGGATCTAGGACATTTGATCGAAAGACCAGCAGTCTGAATCCAACCCTACCGAACACCGTTTACCGAAACTGCTTTCACCGAAAAAGCAGTTTCGGTAAACGGAAGGTAAAACACACACACACATACACAAAAACAAAAAAAACCCCACAAACACCATGTTTATGCAGGGGGGATTCACACCCAGCATCCCCCATACCCCACTAATTTTATACTCTCACTCTGAGATCACACTACAGAGGGGAAAAGGGAATATTCCCTTATCCCCACTGTAGTCCGATCTCACCCACTACTACTTCCCCCCGATTCCCTATACTTTTACGAAAGTTTTGCGAAAGCACTTTTTTCATTAAAAAGTGCTTTCACTAAACTGTGACAGCCCGTTACACTTTCAGTGAAACAGTCTTTTGGTAGACTGTCCTAGACCCGTTAAAATACCCCCATATTGGTGGCCTGTTGCCATCAGATAAACCTGAATGCTGTTGTAATGGCCACTGTTGTTCCATATATGCATGTGTTCTGCTTGCTCTGCTACTGTTTTAAATCTGGTGTCTTGGGTTAATGAGAATACCTATGCATGCTGTTATAACTAATCCTGAATGCTGTTCACTATCTTTCTTAAACCTGCTACAACATAGCTCATACGGGAAGGCCAGTCCCAGCAGACCCACCTGTCCCACCTCAGCTGGCTATGGCACAGGGGACCAACACGTCTAGGGCCCAGCCTGGGACCTCCTCCTCCATTGTTCCTGTGCCACTTTCGGGTGGAACTGCTGCAGGGGATAGGGCTCACCCCCCTGGGAGTGGGGATGGAGAAGAACCTGTCATCCATCACCATGTCCAAGCCATGGTGCGTAGGGAGCTTGATAAGGAATTTTGAGACCAGCTACACGAGCTTGAGGACCGAGTGGTGTAATTAGAGGGTGAGCCTGCCCCTCCTACACAGCCCCCAGCACAGCCACATTGGGGGCTGTGAAGGTGCAGTGCTGACTGCCCATGGGTGGGAATCTCAGTCCCACTGTTTTCATTTGGGGGATCATGGGCTTGCGACTTCCAAACACCCCTCCCCATCCAAGGTGTTTCCCTCCAACATGTGTCATATTCCACCCCTGTATGCTGTCTTGTCTGTCATCCTACCCAACCTATCCTACCCGAGCATACCTACTTTCCTTCCCCGACATCCCACTCTCACCTAAAAAAAAAGGGCAATCCCTTTCCAAAAAAAAATCATGCCCCATAGCTGTCCATTTCACACACATGTCCACTGGACACATGTAATCTGGTCCAATTGGCATCACAACATATTATTGTTGTCCTTACCCCTTTCCCAGGGGTTGGAGTGTTCAAATGTACCTCCAAATTCATTGCATATGCACAGCTGTTGCTGTCGAAGAAATGGGCAGCTATGGACCTTCCCTACACCCTTCCTGCACATCCCTAGCTATCTTGCCTACTGTCTTTCCTTCTTTGTGCCCCTTTTTCACCACTTTCCTATCACTCCTTTTTCTTTTCTTTTAAAGAAATTAGCATGGGGTAAATGGGAGTACGCACTTGTATACAGCAGTAAGGGGGTTTCAGCCTGTTTGTGCGGGAGTAAGCACTGCCTACACAGGATAAGCAATTTAGAACCTAACTGAGTGTAAGAAACTGTACCCAGAAGTTAGCAGTGTTTATCTCAGTGCAAACCCACTTACAACTGCTTTAAAGTGCATTACTCACTCAGTATCCAACACCCGGTGTTCTGCCCAGCAACAAAATAAATTGTCTCTGCAAGGCTTGAACCCAGGACCCAGTACATCATACACAAAGTGATTTACCACTAAACCATGGCAAATATACATAACCTTACTGTTTTCACAAACATATCATCCAGCAGAATCAGTCAACAGTACAGGAAATGTAGTAATATCATACCACACAACCTGTTAATGAAAAAAGTCTGGACAAAGTGTGCAAAATGTGGGTACAAATAGGGATATATGTCAAATACTGCTCTAATACACTTAAAACATTGCTAGTTACACAGTTATATGTATTACAAAACATATATAGAAAGAAATGAAGTCTGAAACAGAAAAGTGTCGGCACTAGTTACTGACTTCAGTGCTGCGATCATCCATGTCAATTGCCAAGAGAATGAGGTACAGGCCAAAAATATGAGCCAAACATGCATGGCCATATGGACAGATATATATAAGTAAATGTAGACAGATAGACAGCTATATGTGTATATATATATATATATATATATATATATATATATATGTGTGTGTGTGTGTGTGTGTGTGTGTGTGTGTGTGTGTGTGTGTGTGTGTGTGTGTGTGTGTGTGTGTGTGTGTGTGTGTGTGTGACTCACAAATCATCACATAACATCAATTGTATATAGATAGATAAATATGTTCATATGTATGTGTATGTATATGTATATATATACATATATATATATATATATATATATATATATATATATATATAGACATATACATGTAGACACATATATATGTAAGAAACTCTACCAGAAGTTAGCAGTGCTTAGCTCCATGCAAACCTGCTTAAAACTGCTTTAAAGTGCCTTAATCACTCTGTATCCAATGGACTGTGTTCTACCCAGCAATAAAATAAACAGCTCTTACAAGGCTCAAACCAAGGACCCTACACAAAGTGATTTACCACTAAGCCATGGCAGCTACAAAGAAATTTGATGTTTTCAGAAACATATAATCCAGTCTAGTCATGCAACAGTACAGAGAATGTATACCAAGATCTAGATGTATGTATGTAAATATATCTAAACAGATACAACATATCTATATATGTAGATATATATATATATATATATATATATATATATATATATATATATATATATATATATATATATATATATATATAGATATTTATATATATATATCTTGTTGTTGTTGTTTGTCTTTCGTCTTTTTCCTGGTAAGGGGTCGCCACAGCGGAACTCCAGTCCGCTAATGATTGGCAGTAGATTTTTACGATACGCTGAGATGCCAGCTCGATGCCCAACCTACAAAGAAGGTACACCCATTTACGTACACGTGTCTTTCGAATGCTACCCAACCGTGGGGAGGACATGCAGACTCCACACAGGAGGCACTACCAAGCCACTATATATATATATATATATATATATATATATATATATATATATATATATATATATATAAATATTTCTAGCACTATATGCATATATATATATATCAATATATATGCACATATATACATGCATATGCCTAAATCGACACATATATGTGCCTACACTTATATGTCTACATATACACAGCATGTTACATATGTGTATGCAGATACATATCTATGTAGGTATATGCAATATATATGTTAGCAGATATATATATATATATATATATATATATATATATATATATATATATATAGCCATACATCTGTAGATAGCAATGGCAGATTAACAAATACACATTTGATCACATGCACCGTTAATAGGGTTGAGAGGCCCCACAAACTATATGTCTTGTAGGAATAGGCATCCCCCCACAGCCAAACACATGTGAAATATAATATGTGGAAGACATCAACATCCCCAGGATACAGATACACAGACACAGATATGCAGATACAGATATACATACATATACATATATTATACATGTGACTACACATACACACACAGATATATGTACAGTAAGATACATATGTAGAAGGTGCACACAATATGGAACAGGCACTATGCCTACAGTTAACACCTGAACAACTGGAAACTGTATGGGCCTCCCATACAAAGGTCAGTCTTTGCCTGCAACATATACCCATAGAAAGGTCATAGGAAAGACACTGCACACAGGTTTGTAGAAATGGAAAACCTTTAATTGTGTACTATTACAGTTTTATATGCCATGTCATATAGCTGTCCAGACACTGGCAACCATATAAACAGAGTATTGCAACTGTGAAATAGTTACACTAATACAGTAATCTGGAAAGGTTCACAGCTGTTGCTGTCCTGGCCAGGCCCTTCAAAGTGTACAATAGTGAAGACAGACTGGCCCACAGGATACCAAACAATGAACAGTATGTACTGCAGGTGTGTAGTTCAGCAGCCTCTATCTACACTCAGTACAAACTCAGTAGGTGGTAAAGACATTATGTGATCAAATGGGTTGTAACTGTTACATAACAAGTCATAACTGACACCAGCATGAGCACACCAACAAACAGAACAGTCTGTATGGAAGGAGGCAGTAGGCTTGCAGTACCCCAATTCATGTAAGTAATGTAAATATAGGTGAAGTATACGGTACTGTACAGCTAGATACCTTACAGCAGCTCACCCCTGATACCCCCACATTTTGTAACAGCCAAGGTCATTTATGGTGCTCCTCACCTAGACTCAATAATACAGGGCCATATACCACTGTTACATACACTGGCCTCTGGAGTGCATAAGGGCAAACATGTATTGTGTAGGTGACGCCCAAACATACATGGCCCCAGCCCCACTGTATGTGTGGGGGATACAACAGCAGTAAACTGATGACAGTAATTGCAGTGTGATATGCTCACAGCCCACTACAGAACAACCCCCAACAGCATGACATATGTGCAAAGATCAGTATGTAGATGGAGGACAGAAGCTGAAACATAGCCACATATGTGGAAAACTGTTGCCATACACTAAGCAAGGTGCTGGTATTATGGGATAGTCTGCAACATACCCTTAGTCAGGAAATTGAAGTTAGAAACAGAAATGGATGTAGCCATGTACTGATAGCACTCAACACACACACTGCCAGTGTAATATCTGACACAGGACCTGTGTGGTGGCGGGCAGCACATGATAGACATACCTCTGTCTAGCAAGAGGATAGTCCCACAGTAGTGAGCTTTGCAGACATACTGCATTTGAAGGTAAACTAGTATCTACACACACACACCCTGTAACACCAGTACTATACAAAGCATAACACAGCTCTACTCACAGTCTGTCTGTAGTGCCTGATCCCCCTATAAATATGTAGCTGCCCTGAGTGTGCAAATTCTCCTGTAAGAGGTATTGCTACATGCTGTCTGTAACACTGATGCCCACACACAGAAAGGATGTCCATCACACAGGAAATTTAAAGGGACCACTGCCACATGCTGTAGGGATTTATAGTGGGTGGTTGCCATGACAGTGGTAACTGCAAGTCATATATATATATATATATATATATATATATATATATATATATATATATATATATATATATAATATCTGGATAAGTATATGTACATATATTTCCACCATATGTCCTGGACATGGAGTGTATCCCTACCCTAGTCCCTATAGTCCCAAAGTTGTAGGGCAAGGGGATGTCAGGTATGTATAGCATGTATACTAGTAGACTGTTTCTGTCATTGGGTTTGTCTTCAGAGACATGGTGTGTGTGGAAGGTCACATCTGCTTATGATATGTGTGCCATTGGCTACTGACACATATCCTAAGAAAACCATTGTAAAGTACTACTCCTAGCATGTAATGCCCCTGTGGAGTGCAGCAGAGACATTGGCCAATATATGTGGAACTTTGGACACACCCTGTACAGTTCAGAGGTATACACATAATCCCTTAGTGCACAACATGTGTACCAGGCCTGGCAATATAAATGTAGACAGCCATGTAGATGGGTATAACACATAATGCCTGGCATACATTTGCCACCATAGGTTATGCAGTCACACATTCCTGTCTGGCCTGACACATAATGACTGCTGGTACAGGGATGCCATGGCCACATACTACCCACTAGATATTGATATACATATGTACAGCATCCCACTGTTCTGTCTGATATGCATGACTTTTAAGGGAGGCCCAGCAACAGTACATCTGGCAAGCATCTGCACATGTCATCTCACTGGGTAAGTACACTAAGCTGCTAGGCATGTAACAATGCACTGTGCAGGCTACAGGCACACTGGCTCAACACTGGCCAACATCTCCAATGGGGGAATGCACATGTACCTGCGTATATTGTAGGCTCAACAGGTATGTCACAGCACAGGGTTAGATACACCTGTGTTAAAGTGCATAACCGCAACCAATGTGAACACATCCACAGCCACATATGGTAAGCTAGCATAATATTACAGTTTATGGATATCTGTTCTACACCATCCTCATTTGTGTCACTCACAGAATGACCCTACATATACTGGGCTGCTACATAGTTTGGTCTGATGGCTGTCTGTGGTATGGGACATGTATGTGCATGGTCCTACAAACGTATGCAAATACAGTACCATACAGTGGGGCAGCATGTAACATCAGATAGAAAGGGGAACTAGAACAATGACATCTACCACAGTCTGTACACAGGCTAAAGTACATATTAACAATACACACACTGCTGACATTCACCATAACTATACAGACATCAGCACTGTACAAACATCCACAGAATGTCCAGGTCATGTTATGAAATATAACCCCTACTGTACATAACATGTGTGGCAATCTGATAAATCACTGGCTTGTTATCAGATATGATGACACTAATTATGGTGTGCAGCACAAATGCACCACGTCATGCACGCCATATGTACAAAAGTTGACAGAGGTGTGGCTGACAGCACATACACAGGGCCATTATTGACATATTGCTGTGATAACCTCATACATTTACTGGTGTAACGGGGTTTTTTGCAACATATGTCCTATGAGGGATATGAAGTCAGTAACTTTCACAGCCTTCACCATCTACAGACTGCAATCTTCACACAATCTTCTGCAGTCCACAGATCGATTCTCTGTGGGTAACACATGAAACCAAAGGCACAACACTGCCCAGTCTGCAGATGACCCTGCAGTTGGGGATTCCTCATAACCATGGAACTGATGTGGCAGGTATTAAAACATGTAGGACAGCCATATCCACACCCACCCTGTTAAACCAATATTAATCCAAATGCAGTATAGTAGCATTACAGTCTGTAGTCAGGTCAGGCACATCCCCCTCCTGTTTGTTGCCCTCTTTCCACAGTGTATGTTGTTAGAATTAAATCCCCAATCCATCTGAGATGCTGTTTGCCAAACAACAGTTCTAGTTCCTGCTCACAGTGCATGAAAAGGGACAACACCACCATGATGTTCCTACATATTGGAGTGTGTATTCATGCAATTGGCTATGTGAATGTTACCACAGCTGTTCCACATGCAATCAGCTAGGGGAGGGCTGCAATTCGTGGAGAGGCCATCAGCTGATCATGAGCATCACTTAAAATACACACGTTGCTGCCTAAGCAAAGCAGGTGTGGATCTGCACATCCACCAGAGAGAGGGGGAGGGAGTGGCAGACAGAGGTTAATACATGTTAGGGAGGGGTGGGAGAGTAAAACTAAAACATTTTTGTGTCACACACCTACCAGCAGAGGGTTTCAAGCCCCTACAATTATGTAGTGCTATTACAGTTCAATGAAGTTATTGGATGTGCCACATGGGTTACTTGTTGTGGAGCACTCAGAACATATTTGTGATGGTGAGTGACATCTGCAACAGGGATATGGTAGATATATTGTAGGTGATGTACAGATTCCTATCCACATGAACAGGTGCCAGCGTCAACACAGCCACACTCTCACAGGGGTGCACACACATTGACACACTTGGTAGGGCCAGGCGTACAACTCATCAGTAGTGGGATTGCCACAACACATCACTGTGCAAGTATCACATGCACCACATGGGTCATATGGAGGTTGTATGGGCAAAGATTATGAGGAGATGTCAAACATCAGCCAGCATGCTTCAGTATGCCCATAGGGGTTGTAGTAACTGTGGATGTGGACATGCACACCATACAACACATACACAGACACACAGGGTGCCAGTTCTGACATGCATGGGTGCATGGCTGCATGGGTGTGTTGTGGTCGACTATGCCAGCAGGCTATACAAGGGTGGGTGATGGGTATAACATGGCATCAGGCCACATGACAGTGGTCTGTATTGTGGCTCAGGGTTGTAGTTTCTGCATTTGCCCACACAGGTGGGTATTGTATACCCCATCCAGTCACCTGGATGACTATTGTGTGTGGCCAATGCTGTGCATCACTTGCCATGTATGTGTTCCATAGTCCATGACATGGACAGTGTCTAGGATGTGCACACCTCCCACATGCATGTACAGTGACATGTGGAACTGTACCTGGGGTGTCTGGCCCATGTTGTGAACAAAGATTATCATCAGATGTGCCAGTCTTGCCCACCTGTGGCAGGAACTGGTAATGGGCAGCAGGGTGTCCCTGCACCTACAATATTCCCTGATGTCAGTGTCATCTGTCCATAGAGGGCATGTTGTCAGGCATGGTATGTCCATTGTGGGTCACATGTGAAGGCACCACAGGTGCTGCAGGTGTCCATTGGGGAACATGGTGGAGGTACACTGTCTGCATGTACGTGCATATTGGACAGATGGGCAGGGTGACATGTCCTCTGTAGCCCACTGCTATCACTCCATAGTTACTATCAATGGCCAGTATGCAGTGTATGACCCACATAATGACTGTTGCCCAGGCATGTGTGTGTGTATGAGAAATGTGTTGATAGTGTTGTCTGGGTAATAATGGGGTTGATAACTGTGATTGCCTGGCCTTGATGTCACATGTATGGGTATGGCTTTGCACCCCAGCCTCTAAGCTATTTTACATCTGTTATCCCTGTATGGTTGACATTGTGATATACAGTAGGGCCACCATATAAGAAATATGCAAAACCCGCTCCACACTGGCCACAGATGTCACACACTCACAACCACCTCTACACAGGATATGAGTTACAAACACATACACACATGTCATGTCGTAGAACCCCTACCTAACTAGTTTATTACAGTACAGCATAACACAGTTATAGTATGTGCCATGGACATTACTGGAATACTCCTTCCCCAAAGGTGTATTTCACAATGAATGACATCAGTAGGATTACCAAAGTAGGGTACTTGAAATGTACTGCAGGTGACTAGCCTAAAAAGCTTTGTTTCCTACACAGACAGTGAGATGGACACAAAACATCCACAACTGATATGTGTGGGTATAGAACCCCTAACTGAGGTCTACAGCACACTACAGCAAAGAGCTGTTATAGGACACACCACAGGGAGTACTATTGAACTTCTTCCCCAGGGGTGTATTTCACAATGGATGCCATGGATTACTAAAGTAGGGCATTTTAAATGTACTGTGAGTGACTAGCCTTCAAAGCATTGCTCCCTACACAGACAGTGAGACACACACAAAACATCCACAACTGACATATGTGTATATAGAACCCCTGACCAAGGTCTATAGCACGCTACAGCATGGAGTTGTTATAAGATGCACCAGAGGGATTACTAGCAAATTTCTTCCCCACGGGTGTATTTCACAATGGATGACATCAGCAGGATTACCAAACTAGGGCATTTGAAAGGTACTGTGAGTGACTAGCCTAAAAAGCACTGCTGTCTACACAGACAGTGAGACACACACAAAACTTCCACAACCAACATGTGTGGGTAGAGAACCCCTGACTGAAGTCTATAGCACACTATAGCATGGAGCTGTTATAGGACACACCACGGGGATTACTAGAGAATATTTTCCCCACAGGTGCATTTCACAATGGATGACATCAGCAGGACTACCAAAGTAGGACATTTGAAATGTACTGCAAGTGAATAGCCTAAAAAGCATTGCTCTCTACACAGACAGTGAGACACACACAAAACATCCACAACCGACATGTGTGGGTATAGAGTCCCTGACTGAGGTCTATAGCACACTACAGCATGGAGCTGTTATAGGACACACCATGGGGATTACTATAGAACTCTTTCCCCACAGGTGTATTTCACAATGGATGACATCAGCAGTATTACCAAAGTAGGGCATTTGAAATGTACTGTGAGTGACTAGCCTATAATGCATTTCTTCCTACACAGACATTGAAACACACACAAAACATGTGTGGAAATGGAACCCTCCCACAGTTCTAAATCACACTGCAGCAGTACTCAGTTACCGGACGTGTTACAGAGATTACTGGGCTACAATCTTCCCAGAGGTGTATTTCTAGGTGGGTGACATCAGCAGTCTTGCCAAAGTTGAGTATATAAATTGTAAGGAGTGTGAGTACATTAAAAGGCATTGTTCTCTACACAGTCAGACACGCACACACACACACACACACACACACACACACACACACACACACACACACACACACACACACACACAATTGTCAGGTTTGGGGTTAAAACACCTATCTAATGACTTTATCACACTACAGAAGTACACTGTTACAGGACACGCTATGGAGATTACTGGGCTGCAACTTTCCCAGAGTTGTATTTCTAGGTGGGTGACATCAGCAGCCTTGTCAAATTTGAGTATATGAATTGTAATGAGTACCCTAAAAAGCATTGTTTTCTCCACAGTCAGAGATACACAGACATGCACACACACAATCGCCAGGTCTGGGGTTAAAACACCTTCCTTGCTACTTTATCACACTACAGCAGTACACAGTTGCAGGACATGCTATGGAGATTATTGGGCTACAACCTTCCCAGAGATGAATTTATAGGTGGGTGACATCAGCAGCCTTGCCAAAGTTGAGTATATGAATTGTAAGGAGTGTGCATACCCTAAAAAGCATTGTTCACTACTCAGTCAGAGACAGCTAGACATGCACACACAGATGCCAAGTCTGGGGTTAGAACATCTACCTAATTACTTTATCACACTACAGCAGTATGCAGTTACAGGACATGCTACAGAGATTACTGGGCTATAACTTTCCCAGAGGTGTATTTCTAGGTGGGTAACATCAGCAGCCTTGCCAAGGTTGAGAATATGAATTCTAAGGAGTGTGAGTACCCTAAAAAGTATTGCTCTCTGCACAGTCAGAAACAGACACCACACACACAGTTGCCAAGCCTGGAGTTAGAACACCTACCTAATTACTTTATCACGCTACAGCAGTATGCAGTTACAGGATGCACTATAGACATTACTAAGCAGCAAACTTCCCAGAGGTGTATCTCTAGGTGGGTGACATCAGCAGCATTGCCAAAGTCGGGTATATGAATTGTAAGGAGTACCTTAAAACTACACAGTCAGAGACAGACAGACACGCACACAAACACGCACTCACTTGCCAAGTCTGGGGTTACAACTCCTACCTAACTAGTTTATCACACTTCAGTAGTACACAGTTATGGGACGTACCACATAAATTACTCAGCTACAACTCTCCTAAAGGTGTAATTCACATTGGATGACCTCAGCAGGCTTGACATAGTAAGGCTATGGGGAGGGCAGTGTGTGCAAGGGCCATAACCCGTTCATCTAGGGGTTGACACACCACATGCAGGCACACATGGGGTCATATGTCACAGGTACGTGTATACAGCTGCTAGATGACTACTTATTTGTACAGTCATGTTGCACAGCTGGCATGTGCACCACATAGTCTGTAATGCTGACAGATACTGGTGGCTAGTATCTGCAGTGAGTGACATCTGCACCTCATGTGTTTGGGGTCCTTTGGCTGTGTGCTGGGTGAGACAGGCCTGGATGGCTCCTTGTCCCAGTCACCCTCTTCCACACATCTATGTACATCTACCTTTGGCTTATTATAGTGTGTTGTTTTGACATATATGTCTGTATTCCTATCCACTGTATGTACAATGTATGAGTGGTACATACTGATGAGTGTCTGCACTAACAACTGCAACTGCCAGATATGCCTGGTCCACTGGTGTTTGCAGTCATGGGCTTCATGTGTTTAAGTGTGTGGGCAGGCCCAGTATGACCTTTCAGTATGTTGCAGACTGACATTGCCTTCATTTCTCTAAGTGTGTGAGCATGCCCAGTATGGTCATCTGTATTGCATTTGTGGATCGTGTCCAGGTAGTTTGTGCTGTAGTGCTGACCTTTGTGTTGTACACCAACAGGTAGCATGCTGTCCCTGCATGGTATCCATCGATCATTTGGCTTTGACTGTTACTACATTTCTGCATGGCAGGGGGCACACCTGACTGTTTCTACATTTCTGCACAGGAGTGGGGGGCCACACCCCTCTGTTATTACATTACTATGTAGGATGGGTGGGCACACCTGACTATTTCTACATTTCTATACAGGAGTGGGGGGGGGGCAAACCTGACTGTTATTACATTACTATGTAGGATGGGGGGGCACACATGACTATTTCTACATTTCTACACATTGTTGTGGGGGCACACCTGACTGTTTTTACATTACTATGTAGAATATGTAGGATCTATATGTGACTGTATAAAACTGCTACTGTTTAACTCTTATGTAACTATCCACATGTGGAGCTTTTCTCCCCGGGCCTCTGCTGAAAATGGACCTATGTCCAGTCGGACTATCCCGGTTAACAAATGTAAAATAAAAATAAATAAATAAAATAAATGTGGGGGGCACACGTGAAACATGTACACATTAGCTATGACCATACTGGTATGTCAGGTACTCCATTTCATTCTGTATTGCTAACTATCCTGCTGATGAGAGGCATACCAGTGTACTACAGATCGTGGCTTTGGTTGCCCTACATATTATTGTCTGACTTCCTACCCTTCAGAACCAACATCCCACTGCCTGTCCTGCTATGGTCTGTCCGTGCAGGCCTGGGTGGGGGGTTAACCATAGTTATCATTCTGTGGCCATGGCACAGGCTCTGTTTGGGTTTGTCTCCACCTGTCCTGCTGGCTGAGACTGGGGTTGGGTATGTGAACCATCCTGACTGGCATGTGTGGGTCATATGGACACACATGTCGGACAGCCCATTTCTTGCAGTGGGTTTTGTCACCCTGTGTACTACTGGCTATTATGGTGAATCCAGTATGTGTAACAGATGTCATGGTGCCACTATGGGTGTCTACTGTCTGCTGCCATAACATTCAGCCACTAAATTCCCTTGCATGCTCACATCCATACCATAGCTATAACTATATAATTATAGCTACAGGTAACAGCACATTCTACTCCATTTGGCAATTGGTAGGTTGATTGGCTTACCTTGAGGATGTGCCAGATTTGCGGATGGTGCTGGATGGCTGCCTATGTCGGATGCACATAGTACACTCCCTATACATGGTTGAACACAGGCTGTGTCATATTTGGCATCCTTTTTATTGTATGTGCGAGTCAGAGAGAGGTGTCATTCCCTGGGTCCCTACTCTGTCAGTGCATATACTATGCATTGCCTCTTTGCCAAGGCCAGGGTATACTGGGCATGCCTCCTTCTGCCTACTTGAGCAGGCTCAGGCTGTTCCTCCTCCGGGTCACTCTTTGCCTGTGCAGGCCTTGGCATTGGTGGGGGGCTGTGTGCTGTTCCTGCTGCAGCTGTTTCCACAGGATCATATTGTGTAGCATATCACATTCCATAACAATTTGTGTGCATGTAGGTGGTGAATACTGCAAGGCTCCATCGGATGTGGAACCATGACCTGAGCATCCCAAACACGTTCTATTATATGTCTGGCCTGTGCGTGTGCCTCATTATGGCATTGTTTCAGGTGTGTGTGCATTTCTGATGGGTGTCATCAGACATGGCTCCAGTGTGTACCCAGCATCCCCCACTAGGTGAGCGTAAGGGATTCCCCATTGGCAAATCCCTGGTACAGCTGCATCAGATGCCATATGTGGGAATCATCATAGATTCCAGGGCAGCCAGCGCATACATTCATTATAATGCTCTGGGCATCACAAACGACATGGCAATTGATGGAGGGGAAGCCCCTGCGGTTGATGTAGGCCCTATCCTTCTCACCAGGTGGTGCTTTGATGCATATGTGCATGCAGTCTATAGCACCAGCTACACTACCCCAGGGTATTCTGTTATTTGGTGGAAGAGATGCATATTGCTGGTCAGCACCTCACGGGTGTTGAGGAAATATATGTGCTCACTGGCATGTACTGACATGGTATCCAGGAACTGGTGGAATACTCTGGATGCTGATACCTGTGAGATCCCCATGATATCTCCAGTTGTGCTTTGGGAGGTACCTGTGGCTAGTATACCTAGGCCTACACATACCTTGGGATCCACTGGGATGAGTTCCCCTCGGTCAGTTTGGTGTATCAGGTGTGGCCAGCAGAGCTCAACAATTTGCTGTAGGAGGTCTCTGTCCACCCTATAACACTCCACTATCTCCAGCTCTTGTAGCCCCTGGTAGGTTACCCTGGGTCTGTACACTCTTCTCTGTCTCCTTACTGTGGGTTGTTCGGCAGCAGTCATATCCTCACCACCCTCAGCCTCTTGCACATGTTGTTCCATGTTGCCTGCTGCAGCCCTTCTCATTTTGTAGTTTGTTAGAATTTCCGTGCTTGTATACACCAGTGGTGTAGAATGTGGGAAACACCAGAGGGGAAGGTGTTTGCTTAGTTTACAGCAGTAGTGTTCTGGGCTGGGCTGGTCTGCTGTCTGTGTAATTGGCTGATTCTGATACAATTCACCTGCCAGCTAAGCTAGTTCTCCATGATTACCTTCCTACTGCTGTTTTCCCTTCCCATTGCCTTCCTGTTTCAGCCCAGCTGCACGTTGCACAAACAGAGTGCTCAAATGTGCACACTGCTGCTATTTCCTAGTTTAACTTCTATTTTCTTCATGTAAAACCCAGTGCGCAGTGAGCACACCCACTTACACTTTGTAAAGAGTGCTAGGCAGGTTTAGGCACACCCCCTAGCTTAGCTGTGCTAAGGTAGGAGCAAACCCGAGCCACAGGGCTCCAATCTGTTTACAGTATGCCTGGCACACACACCCATTATGTCACCTACCTCCTAGTCTTATACCCAGCAATTCATACTCTTACACTGTTGGGACCTGCCTCACATGCTGGGGAAAACTGGGATTCACTATCCTTCCCCTCATTTGCATAGGATTGCCTGCTAAAGCATAGTTACATGTCTCACACTGAGCCTCCCATCTTAGCAACCATTACTCACTGGCCAGGTTCTCTTCTGACTGCCATTGACTTGCATGGCAGAATACTGATTTTAGTTAGAATGCTCATTTTAGGTTTGTTTTCTTATTTTCCCCCCGTTCCTGTTTGCACGCCACTGCCCTATGCTTAAACAACTGAGATCGGCAAAAAAAGATTAATTTTTTTTTTTAATTTTTTTTGTTTGCAATGCCAGTGGCCTTATACTTGGCCATTGGCATGCTTCCTCAATGATTTGCAACCTTTATTTGGAGCTGTCATAGTTCCATTTTGGATTTTGTAGAAATGTACTCGGTTACTAACCAAGTACATTTCTGCAGATAACACTAGTCTTGCCCGGACTATTGCAAGCTTCCTAGATTGCAAAATCATGTCATTTGCATGGATTTCTCCTGCAAATTATGTGATTTGCATACCAGGGCTTAGTTTGTGCATGATTAGTGCACGCCATGCAGGGCATAGTGAATCCAGGGGACTGTTTCAAAAATTCAGAATATAAGGCTGGTTTCATAAAACTTTACCATATCATTTTAAGTGAATTTACATGATGAGTAGCCACATATAGGATATGTGTGTTTCAGAAAACCAAACTCTCTGATACGCACAGGCCAAGATCCTTGGTCAGCTGTGATATATGCTAATTGCCATATAATGAGCAGTCATGTATGCTACTAATGAAAAACAAAATGGTGAAGCAATTCAGAAACATATAAATGCCATACAGTGCAGCTGCCTCTTTGCTAGTCTCAGGCACAGAATCATCTAACTGCATTCAACATTTTATGGAGTACACAACACCAAGATTGAGGACCAGTACAGTGTTGATAGGAACAGCATTCAATAAAGTGTGGACATGTGCTGGCCTCATCTGCAGCTGGAAGTTGTAAAGTACCTATACTACTGGATGCTAAGGTATGTGTGGCTTTATGCATGTTAGCTACAAGGATGTTTCAGCACCTACTGGGGATACAGTGGGGGTATATCAAACATCTGTCTCGAGAATGCTCAGTCAGAGTCTCAAGGTCATGCTTCACCATGTGGGAGAGCATATGTCATTCTCACATATCACAGAAGAGAGAGCCAACACCATGCAGGATTTCTATGATACAGTCCATGTCTGAGGTACTGGGGCTACAGACTGTACCCACCTTGAAATAAAGGCCCAACCTTGTGAACTGGGAAGAAAATGCATAAATCACAAGGGCTATTACTCAACCAACTGCCAGCTGGTCTGTAATGCACAGGGTATAAAATGCAATGTGTGTGTAGACTACCAAGTTATTTATCCCAACTCCACATATTGCACACCTGTGACCTGTACCTGTATTGCATGGGTCACTTTCCACAGGATCATCTTCTTGGTGATGCCAGATATGACCTAAAATATTGGCTCAAGAAACCTTAAGAAATCCACAAAGTCAGGCAGATCATGAGTACATCCATGAACAATTACAAACAAGAAACATTATTATGTTTGTGTTTGGGTCACTAAAGGCATGCTTTCACTGTATGGATTTATCCAGTGGTGCCCTGCAGTATGACCCTGGTACACATGCAAAAATAGTGTCCGCATGTGCACTGTCACATTATATTATTACTAGGAAGCAGTTACAGAAGGATGGACACTTGTATGGACAGCCAGGACAACAGGAAGCAGAGGCTGAATGAGATGGAGGAGTTGGAAGAGGAGCCAGCAGCAGGGGATAACAATGCCAGATGGAGGTAGGGGCACTATGCAGTGGCACTAGAAAAGAGACAGTGGCCTGCACATAGCTTCAGAACATAGTATATTTGAGTAAAGCAAATATACTACAATAAAAATGATACATGCAAAACCAACACCAGCCTGTGATAACCCAAACATAGGCTGGCCACACTAAGCATCAGACATGGCATCCTATGCAACAATGCACAAAAGGCAAGGCACAATTATCAGCATTTACACATGTGAAGAAAAGGGTAAAGGAGTGCATGCCTTTTACAGCTATGTGTGTGAGTATGAGTTATAGGAAGCATGAAAGTAAAATGTACTGTTCTGTGAAATGTGCTCTGTAATTAACAGCAGAGGCAGATCCAGCACAATACAATCTAGGTAGCTGCCTAGGGCCTGGTGCTGGCTGGGCATCCTAGCCATACAACATTAACTAAAAAAATGTCTGAATATCAGAAACAGATCTACCGCTCTGCATGCAACATCTCCATTTTCATTGGCTGAAATGCAAGCCAATAAAACAGACTGGAAATGTCACACACAGAGGAAAGCAAATAAGAGAGCCTGGTAATTGGTGTAGAGATTTGGAGCACTTTTTTTTCTTTGCAGCACTGCAATCAGGTTCAGCAATAAAATGGGTGAGAGATTGCATTAAATTGAGAGAGACTTGGAACTGGCATGCGGGAGAGCATATATGGTTCTCCAATACCACAGAGGAGACAGCCAACACCATGCAGGATTTCTATGATATAGTCCATTTCTGTGGTACTGGGGCTAAAGACTGTACCCATTGTTTTCTTTGTAGCATTACTAACAGGGGCAGTATTAAAACAGACAGGAGATCCCATTGAACTGAGAAAGATTTTTTCTTTTTTTGCATTAGCACATTAAGACATAAGCACTTTATGAAATGGTCTTTAACAGTGAATGGGAGAGGAACCATTTGTCTAGTACTGCTATTTCTAATGTAGAAGTATATGTGCGTGTGTGTGTGTGTGTGTGTGTGTGTGTGTGTGTGTGTGTGTGTGTGTGTGTGTGTGTGTGTGTGTGTGTGTGTGTGTGTGTATGTGTGTGTGTGTGTGTGTTTGTGTGTGTGTTTGTGTGTGTGTGTGTGTGTGTGTGAGTGTGTGTACATGTGTGTGTTTTAAACTTGGATTGGAAACATCCACAAATCACTTTTGCTTCTGCTTTATACCTTGAAAAGGTTGCCATTTTTTTCTTTTTCAGAAAATATGTAATATTTATGCTTTTTTGTTTGTTTTGTTTTTTGCATTTATTATCCATGTTCCAAAAGCAGTACAGTCAAATTACTTGCAGTGAGTCATACAGTTGGAAAACAGAAGTAGAAAGACTCAAACCCAGTACACCGACTACTGGAAGCAGATTATTAATAGCTTAGAACCTTAAACTTCCATAGTAGCTGGCAATATTTAAAATATCAGTCTTTTGAGGGTTTTGTCTCTCTCCCCACATTGCATTTGGCTTTGTCCAGAATTCTTGACCACAGAAATCGAGAAGTATTTTTGGCTGCTCTTTGTTAAAGTTATGATTTCCTCACAAAATGTTCCTGATTGCAGTCATCACATAATGTTAAGTATGTGGATCCTTCGGAAAAGTTTTACTTAAGCAAAATGTCTCATTCTAGCAGCTTTCTAAAACTATAGGCAGCAATCTCAGTAGCTTGATAAGTGGCATGCATGCCTTCAGTGCTACAAGATCAGAAGGCTGTGAGTTCTATTCCCCACACCAAAAAGTTGGATTACTTTCCAATACTGATACTGCAATATAGTATGAAAAGAGTGTGGTCCTTTAGATGAGTTGGTAAACTGAGGCCCCTTCTGTCTAAGTAGCTGTTAGTTCAGATTGATGGGCAGTGCAGCAGTTTGTATTGTTTGTTCTCTGGTTCAATTGTCATCTAGGGTGCCTGTTGTGTGGAGACAGCATTGTTCTCCCTGCATTTGTATGTGTTTTCTACTACATTCTAAAGCCATGTGTCTGAAGTGTTTCAACCAAGCCTCTGCTGAAAATGTGCTCTGTCCAAGTCAGACTTTTTTCCAGTAAATAAATAAATAAAATGTTCCATGGCACTTATCAAAAAGAGGAGTGGAAGGGTCTTGGCCAAATTTCATCTACTTAGTATGAATGCCATTTTGGGTTTCCCTTTGAAAGAATATAAAATAAATAAAATGAATATTTAACATCTATTCAACTGTCTGTGTCTTTGTCGCTGATTGTTAGATAAGTGATTGAGCAGATAAGAGAGTTTAAATGGGTTGTACTTTATATTTGTTAAGTGAGCTAAGATATATTTCTTATTCACTATTTATGAATTAATATATTCATTCATTTGATCTCAAGTAGCTATGCTAGATGTACAATCAAACAAGTTGCTGTAAATGATTTTCTTTTTTTTTTTCTTGTTTGTGTACATACAAAAGGCATAATCTCCAATTATTGCAGATTGTTTTCCTTATATTTGTCGTCTATTCTTCAAAATGTGTGGCTTTTAGGTAAAATAATATGGACTGTAATCATTAAATGACAAATGTGAGTTTCAAATTTCATAGCCTTCAGAAACTGCCTGCCAGCACAAAATCTGTCATTGTATTTGTATGGCTCATACAGTACTGAGCAGAAATTAGGTCATTATTTATGTACTTGTTCAGTCAGTTCATCACAAGCAAATATCTCTGGTGTATGCAGTTATACAAGGGGCCATAACTGATGTTGACATATGTGCGCAAGCAGGTGTGTGCATGCAAGTGTGTGAATGCAAGTGTGTGTGTGTGTGTGTGTGTGTGTGTGTGTGTGTGTGTGTGTGTGTGTGTGTGCGCGTGTGTGTGTCTGTGTGTGTGTCTGCATGTGTGTGTTTCTGCATGCATGTGTGTGTCTGCGAGTGTTTGTCTGCATGTGTGTGTCTGATGTGTATGTGTATCTGTGTGTGTGTCTATGTGTGTGTTTGTGTGTGTGTGTGTGTGTGTGTGTCTCTGTGTGTGTGTGTGTGTGTGTGTGTGTGTGTGTGTGTGTGTGTGTGTGTGTGTGTGTGTGTGTAAAGACTTTCCCCCAGATTTACTAATCTGCCGTGTAGGACTAAACTAGTCCTGCACGTAAGCGGCAGTTTAAGAGGAGGACGGCAGTGAGCCATGCATATTAATGACGGTGCACTGCCTGAGCTCCAAATCCTACACTGAGCGTGGACGAGTGCAGGGGGGTGTCTAAGAGCAGAGCTCTCAGAATAAACATGCCCCTACAAAGTAGAACAGAAGAAAGTGTAAATAAATGAGCAAAACTGCTCATGGGTGTCCACATATCTCCACCAACAGTCCCCATGTGTTCAACAGCAACAGTACATTGAAATAAAATGAAGAAACCCTTGTATTTATTTTGTTTAAAACCCTGAGTACAGCTAACCGTAGGTGCATGGGTTTGCCCTTCGCTTAGCTACGGTTAAAGCAGCTGAAAAGGCTGAAGAGGATAACAAGGAATATATATGCAAATGAAGCAGCACAGCATTAGTGTAGTGGTTAGAGCATCTGCCTAATGAACAGGCATTCCCTGTTTGAGTCCCACTGCAGCACATATCATTTTCCATGTAAAAACTGTATATGAACATGTATTAACTTCTATTTGCTGTATAACCTTCATAATAACATTTAAATGTGACCTGTATTGCATGAAATGCACATGTGAAGTGTCAGTGTCATAATGAATAAGGCACTAATAAGCAGGTTTAAGCACAAATAAGCAGTAGTAAGCGTGTCTAAGTGCGTTTGCGCAGGGGTAAGCATTGCCTACACAGGTTGAGAAATTCAAAGCTAACTGACTGTAAGAAAACATATGTGTTGGTTGGCAGTGCTTACCTTCGCGCAAACTTGTGCAAACCCACTTACAACTGGTTAAAAGTGCCTGAATGTGTGTGTATACAGACAGATATATAGCGGAACTCCGGTCTGCTAATGATTGGCAGTAGATTTTTACGTGCCGAGTTGCTGGCCCTGACGCACAACCTTCAACGAAAGTACGCCCATTCACGCATGTCTCCACACAGAAGACACTCTAGCTGAGAATCGAACAGGACAATGTCTTACTGTAAGGTGACAATGCTACCACAGCACCACCACCGCAGTATATATATATATATATATATATATATATATATATATATATATATATATATATATATATATATATATATATGTGTGTGTGTGTGTGTGTGTGTGTATGTCTAGATATATCTATATCTATATATATCTATATATATCTATATATATATATATATATACATTTCCCCTGCCATGACATGTGTGGGAGAACATCACACATCAATACACAACATACCTACACACCAGTACATGGCTGCAAGATGGAATGTGGAGTGTGGTGTGTAACCCATGTTGGGAACACATTACAATTGTATGAGACGGTGGGATATATATGTTGGTGAAGGGCATTAGACATATATTGGTATGTAGGTCTGGTTGGGTGACAAACAAGACAGCAGAGAGGACTGTTATATGACACATGTGGTGGTGTGGTGCCCACCCATGGACAGTCATGACAGCATCTATATAGACTTAAAGGTGCCTGGGCTGTGCGCTGGGCAGGAGGGACATGCATGTTGAACCTTGTGTATGTGTACTTCATGCCTCCCAGTGATATAGCACATACCTCATGTCTCTGTGGAGCTCCCTATGCACAATACCCGCGACCTAACTGGGTGACAGACATGTGTCTGTATGTGCTCCATGGGGGGGTCACCATCCCCCGAGATGGTTCCACATGAAGGTAGTGATCGAACAGTAGATAATGAGGTTCCATGGTGGGTCATGGATGTGATGTGGACTGGTAACATGTGCACATTAGGTTGGAGTGGTGTTCCTGCTAGCAAATAACCCCTACACATACTGGTGTGTAACTGTCATGGAACATATGTGGGCTGTAATAGCCCACACAATCCCAGAACATGTCCAACAGCATGCATAGATATCCCCAATATCACAGAATGGCAGATGTGCAGCAATCACATAGCAGGCCTACCACATGCATATCTGGAAACATTGTAGCAGTGACAATGGCATGCAGGTGAAATACCCTGTAACAGCCCAGTAACTCTAGTGTCCCCACAGGGAGCATGTCTATAAACACATAGCAGAAAGTGTTGTACAATACAATATATGACCCAATGGTACACATACCGGACACATACCACTAGCGTAGTGTGAACATTATGTTGGCGCTGATATGGTGGCAGGAGACTGATATGTGTATTGTATTATGGTAAACTTGACATATGAGTTGCTCAGACATATTTCCATCATTATGTCTTTCAGGGAGTATGGCAAACCCGAGGAATCCTGCCTACAGTGCCGCTGAGGAGGAGATTATAATCACCAGCATCATCCACAACTATCAGCTGTTGTTCTCATGGACAAGCCAGGACCAGCAGGAGAGAACAGTCATGTGGACTGATGTGGTCTGCAGGGTGAATGAGGTGAGGATGCACAGCCGTACTTATGAGCAGGTCCATCACCATTGTAGTGGTCTGCTATGCCATGTATGTCACTGTGCTGCTGCCATGCAGGATGACCACTTTGCAACGGGGGGACCATAACATCCACCCTCCCAACCAGAGTGGAGGAGCTGCTCATGAGCTTGGTAGCACCTGCCTGCCCGCAAGAGCTACAGACTTATACAGTCATGGAGGTGGGTGTTACTCACACACCAGACATGGAGCATGCAGGTAAGGTTCCAGGGCATATCAGTAGACTACTGTAGTGTATGCATCTGTACAGGTAGACCATGCATATGTGAGATGTGGGGTATGTTGCTGTGTAGTACTAATAAGCAGTAATGCATAATCTGTAGTACCGTGGACTTCAGCTTGTGTTGTACTGTAATATTGCAGCCACCCTGTAGCAATGCCACAGCTGTGGCCACTGACATCAACTTTATCCCATCTCAGTGTAGCCACCACTGGGATGCCAGCAAAGCAGCAGCTGAATGCCAGTGAATATGGCTTATGGTTATGCTTGGCAATTCACAGTGCATGTTATAGCTAAGGTGTAGGCCATGTACACATCTAACACACCTAATCATAATGCACTGACACAGCACACACCTCACTAATGGGATTACCAGTTTCAAACATATGCAATACACAGTCCATCTCAGACAACTGTGGCTACACTCCAGTGCACATTGCCCAGGCACAGCTGACATCTGCCCAACATACACAGCTATGTCATACACAGAGCAGTTGAACATGCTACATATAATGACATCCCACTCCCTCTGCTAACACATGCTCCAGGGCCCTAAACCTCATCAACACATTACACAGAACATACTGGAGGGATAGGGCCCTGTGCTGGCGAATCCCCACACTCTGGAATGGACTACCCATACATGTCAGGCAATGGTACTCATTGGCCCTCTTTACAGAAACACTTGGCAATTGGATGGGAAATGTGGAATTCACCCTAGGTAGTATGTCTGTGCCACAGCCTGACAGGGGCACAGGGGTATAACATTAGTGGGTGGTGCATGGATGGGAACCCCTGTGGTTAGGGTTATGTAGACCCCAGGACCAATAGACCAGTACTCACCTATGAACCTATGTGTACCACAGGCATCAGCCAGGGCTCAATCATGGTCAATAATGGTCTCTACACTCACCATAGGTACAGTACATTGTGTCTGTGGTCAGTCTAATGGTAGTCTATCACTCATACATGCACTATTGATGATGACATATGTGAATACACATCAAGCATTCACTAGACACGTGTCCACATGTCATCCAGGAACACACAGAGGCTGTGAGCAGCAGCAGAAACACAACTGACACACAGATACACATCCTGCAATGGTGTGTACAACCGTGAGGTATGGTGCACAGTACATGTCAGGGTGCTGAACAGATGCAAAGCAATGGTGTGGACATGGGTGCAGTGAGCTCCAGGAAGAGGGCCATCACCTACAAACAGAAGCCATGCATCACAGCCATGTATAATCTTGGTAACGGGGATTGACTACAGTTGCACTGCATACTGTTGTGTGCCACATGTCCTGCATGCTGACATGTGTGTAATTACAGGTATGTGTGTGATACTGCACTGCACCATTGTCTGCTATTGTGTGTGTTATGGGGGTGTGGGAGCTGTCTGTCGGTGCTATATGGTGGAATGTATGGGTTGCCATGTATGTCGACTGCATGTGTGTATGTCTGTGTGTGTGGCCATGTCTGCAGACATGTGTGTGTGTGTGTGTGTGTGTGTGTGTGTGTGTGTGTGTGTGTGTGTGTGTGTATATTTATATATATATATATATATATATATATATATATATATATATATATATATATATATATATATATGTGTACTGTTTAGTGGTGTTGTACAGGTCTTACCGTCTGTTCCCTGTTTTCCCCTCACAGTTGACTAGGTGGGGCTGAATGCCCACGACAGGGAATCTGATGTCACTCATACAGACAGTGAACATGAGGATAGGTGTGTTGAGGCACAGGAAGGGTCATCATGGGCTGCTGCTGGACCACCAATTGACAACCCACATGTATCCACCTAATCCATGCACACAGTCACACTGCCTCCACATACCTCATCACCATTGGCCTTAGCTGAAGGACAGCCTACAGTTGGCATTGGCCAGGACAGTGTGGTATCTATGGCATGTGTCCAGTACAATGTGGTATCTATTTCACGCGTGTCAGGACACAGCAGCCATAGCCAAATGACTGGCAGGGTATTACATAGGCAGATGTTTAGGGGTGCTCGTCAGAGCACTGCTGGTCATCATGCCCCTGGCAGATGTGCCACATCTATTTCAACCACACGCATATTCCAGACTGTCATGGAGGCACAGGCATGAAAGGAATGGTACACCAGGTAGCGTCTAAGTGCACAGAGGGCTCATCACACCTCTGTAACTGACAGCATCCATGACCTAGCAGGTGCCATCCATAATTACACCGAGGTCATGGATAGACAGTGGGGTGAGAAATTGGATCTCATCCACAATGTCATGTCCATGCATCAGGACAGGGCAGGATGGTTGCTATGGCCACATGGTTGTATGCCAGCAACACCAGCAGCTGGAGGTCACAGTGGATGTCCACCAGCCACAGCCACTCCCGTCGTGGCAGTACCAGCCACAGCACTGGGGGGGGGCTGTCCACAGACCATCATAGCAGACCAAGTGCTTGTGGACCTGGATCCAGTGGACATCTGTCAAACTCAGGGGACAGTACTCGGTCTGGCTTTTTACCTGATACTGCCTGTAGCACTCCTGCCAGGCACAGGGCCCATGTCCATGGCCGGAGATGGTGAACTGCAAACCCTGCCAGGTACAGTCTGCAGCTGTCCCACATTTCCCTGTATAGGGCAGCCACATGGAGGAACTGTGTGCATGCAGACACACACACATAAACAATGAACCTAGGGCAACCACATACCTGCACACACATCACCAGTGGCCCATAACAACACTCAGCCCCCTCACACACACACACACACACACACACACACACACACACATGTTGTCAGTTGTATGGCTCAGCCTAGGCCTCTGGCAAACGAACAACATACCCTGTGCATATGATGATACCTGTGCCACTCCCTGACATCCGTAACATCAATGCAGGGACAGGCTAATATGGTGCTGATGCACAGGGTGACTGTACAACAGTGTAGCAATGGAATGATGTGCAGCATGTTGTCAGCAGTAAAGTGAAATGCTACTATCTTGGAAGGTGTAGCTGTGCAGCCATGATGCATCATAGTTGTAGTTAACAATGTTGTATTGTTGTCACCAGTACCTGTTTTGATTGTGTTGTGTTTGTCCACGTGTCACATGGCTGATGGGTGTAATGGTGTCAGCAGGCCTTCTACAGTGGACACCAGTAAGTGTAGGGGGTGTGCACATACCATGGCTGGGTACAACACACAGTGCCTTTGGTTTGGATTCAGTACAGGAAAAAGACTGTACACATGGAGGTATGTCTCTGTGCAGATAACACATCAATTGCACATGTAATCCCACCAAGACAGGATAGGCACAACCACACAGTGCTATATATGCAGTCTGCAATGTGGATAACATTGAACATGCTAACAGCAGGGTGTATGCCCCTCTCCCCACTCTACGGTTATCCTCACCTAAGTAACATGTGTATGCCAATGCCGGTGGCATAGCCTTACCCTTAGGAGGGTGTGAGGCATTCAACTACTGTGAATGGTGTAAACAACAACTAACAACCTGATTACCTACAATGCACAGTATTAAAGACAGCTATGTGGGAGGATAGATGCAACAGTAACTGCAATAATGGCAGTTGTGTCCACAACAGCCACACCCAGTGAGTTATAGTAGCCCCTCAAAAGTGTGGAGGAGGGTATTGACACATCTATAACCTGTGAATGACTGTATGTCCATGGGATGATGCCTGTGGAATGTTGGCATATGCCAGGCAGTCCTGGTGGAAACATATTCCGTGAACGGAAGTAGATTCCTTAACAACTACACATATTCCTACAAGTGGGATTGTGTACAAAGGCCTGCTATGATCTACATAGGCATTGTGCACCTCCTAACCCTCATCTACACCTGTCATGATTGGGTAAAGGAGGTATACCAGGTTCAGGTTGTATTCTCTGCCTTTGACAAGTCTAACATTGGTGTTGTCCCATGTGTTGAGATTACCAGTGACATTGGCAATGGGTTCATTGTTGGTAGGTTCCATGTCCCTGCAGACCAAGGTCATCAGGCTACTGGGTGATAGTTCCCAGCTGACATGGTGGATTTGTGGTTGTCCCTGCCAACATTGGTGAATCCATTGTCAGGTGTAGGGCTATTGGATTGTATGAGGCATCCCAGCTACTTAATGCACCTGCCCAGGGGGTTCCCCCAAGCATGACTTGTCACTTGACTGTACTACATGATATGTTAGTAATGCCAGCCTTACATCCTACAGGTGGGATGGAGGACTGTTAACATGTACTGCCCTTGTCATGTAGGGTCCTGCTTATGGGATCTGCTAAGGTAGGTATTGTATTGCAGGCCAGACGTATTTGGCTGAGGGGGGAATACCTATCCATGCCAGATGTATGTTGTTTGGGTCTCTCAAACCCATCAAAGGTGCATGTGGACATATATGTTGTGGTTACATTCCCAGTTCCATCTACAGATGTATGCCCATATATAGCTATATTGATATATATGTGTTCACCTTTGACAGGGCAACAATCATTCCTTTGAACAGCCCTTTCTGCAAACCGAAAGGACTAACCCATCATTTCCTACTGCACCACAGTTAAAAACACTGCAGTTCTAAAGGCACCTTCGCTGACTCTCGAACTGCAAGTTGGAATACATATCATAATGCCGGAGCCATGACTCCCTGCACCCCTCCCTCTGGGGAGCTGGGCCCCCACAACCCCCTTACTGTGATATACGAACTCCAAGTTTGCACTACAGTGGGGATAGGTAATTATTCCCCATCCCCACTATAGTGGCATCCACAACCAAATTGCCTAATCTGCAATGAGTGAATGCATAGTGGCATTCGCTCACTTCACATTCGATGCATGAATTGCAAGACTGCGCAATGTTGAGAACATACTTTTGGCCTTCCAGCTTCCAGACCCATGGATTTCTCCCTTTAAAAGGTGAGCCATATATATGCTGACATATATGCATTCCTAGTGCTGTATATATGTGGACATACGGATATATACATATATGTATATATATATATATATATATATATATATATATATATATATATATATATATATATATATATATATATATCTATATATATATGGCTATACCTATATCTACATATATAGATATGTTATATCCATTTAAAGATTACTATATATATATATATATATATATATATATATATATATATATATATATATACATACATACACACACACACACACACACACACACACACTCACACACACACACACACACACACACACACACACAAATACATCTACATGGCGGAATACATTCCCTGTAGTGTTGTATACCTTGGCTAGATGATATGTATGTGAAAACATCATGGTTATGCATGTCTGCCATGGCTTAGTGGTAAATCACTTTGTGTATGATGTGCAGGGTCCTGATTTCCAGCCTTGCAGGAGCTGTTTATTTTGTTGCTGGGCAGAACACACAAACCTGCTTACAACTGCTTTAAGGTGCGTTAATCACTCTCTATCCAAATGGGCCGTGTTCTGGCCAGTGACAAATTAAAGAGCTCTTGCAAGACTCAAATGAAGGACCCTGCACACCCTAGACAAAGTGATGTAGCACTAAGCCATGAGAGGTACACAGGCTTTCAATGCTTCAGAAACATATCAGCTAGTCCTGTCATGCAACAGTACAGAGAATATATATCAACAGCTAGATGTCTGTGTGTGTAACTATGTTGCGACCTTAGCAGATACAACATACCCATATATGTATAGATATACATATATATAAATATATATGTTGTTTTACTAACTATATATACATATATATCACTAACTATGCACATAAACCTATATCTCTGTTAGCAAATAAATATATCTATATAGGTATATAGGTATATATGGCCATACATCTGTAGATAGCAATTGCAGATTAAAAAATACACCTATGTCTACATGCACCATTAATGGGGTTTAGAGGCCCCACACACTATACATCTTGTACGAATAGGCATCCCCCCACAGCCAAACACATGCGCCCTGCAATACACTACCAAGTACAATCTGCCTTCCATATGACATGTAATATGTGGAAGCCATCAACATACCCAGGATACAAATACACAGACACATATATGCAGATACAGATATATATATATATATATATATATATATATATATATATATATATATATATGTATACATATGTGGCTACACATACACATGCAGATATATGTACAGTAGGATACATATGTAGGAGGTGCACACAATATAAAACAGCCACTATGCCTACAGTTAACACATGAAAAACAACTGGACACTGTATGGACGACACATACTCATGTCAATCATTGCCGGCAACATATACTCATAGAAAGGTCATAGGAAAGACACCACACACAGGTTTGCAGAAATGGGAATCCTTTAAGTGTGTACTATAACAGTTCTATATGCCATATCATATAGCTGTTCAAACACTGACAACCATATAAATGGAGTATTGCAACTGTGAAACAGTTACACTAATTCAGTAGTCTGGAAAGGTTCACAACTGTTGCTGTCCAGGCCAAGCCCTTCAGAATGTACAATAGTGCAGACAGACTGGGCCACAGGGTACCAGACAATCAACAGTATGTACTGCAGGTGTTTAGTTCAGCAGCCTCTATCTACACTCTGTACAAACTCCGTAGGAGGTAAAGACATTTTGTGATCAAATGGGTTGTATCCGGTACATACCAAGGCATAACACATAGAACAGTCTGTATGGCAGGAGGCAGTAGGCTTGCAGTACCCCACATCATATTCGTAATGTCAATATACGTGGAGTATGTGGTACTATACATCCACATACCTTGTGGTAGCTCACCCTTGATACCCCCACATTTTGCAACAGCCTAGGTCATTTATGATGCTCCCCACCTAGACTCAATAATACAAGCCCATATGCCACTGTTACATACACTGGCCTCTGCAGTGCATAAGGGCACACATGTTTTGTTTAGGTGACGCCCACACATATATGGCCCAAGCCCCACTGTATATGTATGGGATACAACAGCAGTGGACTAATGGCAGCAATGTCAGTGTGATATACTCACAGCCCACTACAGAACAACCCCCAACAGCATGACATATGTGCAAAGCTTGGTATGTAGATGGGGACAGTGGCTGGAACACAGGCATATATATGGAACACTGTTGCCATACACTAAGCAAGGTGCTGGTGTTACAGGATAGTCTGCAACATACCCTTAGTCAGGGAATTGAGGTTAGATATAGACATGGATGTAGCCATGTATTGATAGCACGCAACACACAGACTGCCAGTGTAATATCTGACACAGGACCTGTCTGGCAGACAGACAACACATGATAGGCATACCTCTGTTCAGCAAGAGGTTAGGCCCACAGTAGAGAGCTATGCAGACAGACTCCATTCCAAGGTACACTAGTATGTACACACACACACACACACACACACACACACACACACACACACACACACACACACACACACACACACACACACACACACACAAACACACACATACACACACACACCCTGTAACACCAGTACTATGTAAAGCATTACACACCTCTACCCACAGTCTATCTGTAGTTCCTGATCCTCCTACAAATATGTGTCCACCCTGAGTGTGCAGGGTCTCCTGTAAGAGGTATTGCTACCTGCTGCCTGTATCACTGATGCCCACACACAAGATGGATGTCCATCACACAGGAAATGTAAAGGGACCACGCCCACATGCTGTAGGGCGTTATAGAGGGTGGTTGCCATGACAGTGATAATTCAATGTAGTACACACACACACATATATATATATATATATATATATATATATATATATATATATATATATATATATATATATATATATATATATATATATATAGATATATATGTGTATATATACATGGCTGTCTGGATAAGTATATGTACATATATTTCCACTATATGTCTTGGACATGGAGTGTAGCCATACGCCAGCCCCTACAGTCCCAAAGTAGTAGTGCAAGGGGATGACAGCTGTGTATAGCAGGTATATTACTAGACTGTTGCTACTGCCATTGGGATTGTCTTCACAGACATGGTGTGTGTGGATGCTGACATCTGCTTATAACATGTGTGCATTGGCTACTGAGAGACATCCTAAGGAAATCATTGTAAGGTACCACTGCTAGCATGTAATGCCCATGTGGAGTGCAGCAGAAAAAGTGGCCACTATATGTGAAACTTTGGATACACCCTGTACAGTCCAGAGGTATACACATGATCCCTTAGTGCAGCACATGTGTACCAGGCCTAACAATATGGATGTAGACAGCCATGAAGATGGGTATAACACATAATGACTGGTATACATTTTGCACCATATGTGTTGGATTCACACACTCCTGTCTGGCCTGACACATAATGACTGCTAGTACAGGGGTGCCATGGACACAAACCACCCACTAGATATTGACATACACCTGTACAGCATCCCACTGCTCTGTCTGACATACATGATGTTTAAGGGAGGCCCAGCAGCAGTACATCTGGCAAGTATCTGCACATAACATCCCACTGGTTAAGTAAACTAAGCTGCTAGGCATGTAACAATGCACTGTGCAGGCTACAGGCAGACTGGCTCAACACTGGCCTACATCTTGTATGGGGTAATGCACATGTACCTGCATATATAGCAGGCTCAACAGCCATGTCACAGCACAAGGTTAGATACACCTGTGTGACAGTGCATAACCACAACCAATGTGAACACAGCCACAGCCACATATGGTAAGCTAACATAATATTACAGCATATGGACTATCTGTTCTACACCATCCTCATATGTGCCACTCACAGAATGACCCTACATATACTGGGCTGCTACACAGTTTGTCATGATGGCTGTCTGTGGTATGGGACATGTGTGTGTATGGCCCTACAAACATGTACGGCAAAATGATACCATACGGTGAGACAGCATGTAACATCTGCGAGAAAGGGAGCTAGAACAATGACATCTACCACAGTCTATACACAGGCTGAAGTGCATATTAACAATACACATACTGCTGACATTCACCATCACTACACAGACCTCAGTACTGTACAATCATCCACAGAATGTCCAGCTTATGTCATGAAATATAACTACTACTGTACATGACGTGTAGCAATCTGATATATCACTGGCATGTTTTTAGATATGATGACAGTATTTATGGTGTACAGCACATATGCACAACTTCATGCACGCCATATGTACAAAGGTTGGCAGAGGTGTGGCTGACAGCACATACACAGGGCCTGTATAGACATGTTTCTGTGATAACCTCATATATTTTCCATTGTAACAGGGTTTGTTGAAACATATGTCCTATGAGGGATATGAAGTCAGTAACTGTCACGGCCTTCACCATCTACAGACTGCAATCTTCACACTACCTTCTGCATTCCACAGATAGATGCACCTTGGCTAACATATGAAACCAAAGGCACATCACTGCTCAGTCTGCAGATGACCCTGCAGATGGGGATTCCTCATATACATGGAAATGACATGGCAGGTATTGCGACATGTACGACAGGCATATCCAGACAAACACTGTTAAACCAACATTACTCCAAATGCAGTATAGCAGCACTTACAGTCTGTAGTTAGGTCAGGCACATCCCCCTCCTGTTGGTCCCCTCTTTGCACAGTGTATGTTGTTAGAGGTAAATCTCCAATCCATCTGTTTGTCAAACATCACATCTAATTCCTGCTCACAGTGATTGCAAAGGCCCAGCACCACCATGATGTTCCTAAGTATTGGAGTGTGTTTCCATGCAATTGGCTATGGGATTGTTACCCCAGCTGTTCCACATGCAATCAGCTATGGGAGGGCTGCAATTCATGCAGTGGCCATCAGCTGATCATGAGCATCACGTAACATACACATGCCACTGCCTAAGCAAGGCAGGTGTGGGTCTCCACATCCACCAGAGAGGGAGTGGGGAGGCAGACAGAAGCAGATACATGTCAGGGAGGGGTGGGAGGGTAAAACTGAAGCATGTTTGTGTAACGCAACTACCAGCACAGGGTATCAAACACCCGACAACTATGTAGTGCTATCACAGTTCAATGCAGTTATTGGATGCACCACATGGGTTTCCTGATATGGAGCACTCAGAACATATATGTGAGGGTGAGTGACATCTGCACCAGGAATACTGTAGATATACGGTAGGTGTCATACACATGCCTGTCTGAATGAACAGGTGCCAGCGTCAATACAGGCACACTCACACCGGGACACACACACATTGACACACTGGGCAGGGCCAGGAGTGCAACTCATCAGTAGTGGGGTTGCCACAGCACATCAATGTGTAGGTATCACATGCACCACTTGGGTCATATGGAGGCCGTATGTGCAAAGAGTATGTGGAGATGTCAGACATCAGACAGCATGCTTCAGTATGCCCTGGGGGGGTTGTAGTGAGTGTGGATGTGGGCATACGCACCATACAACACACATGTACACACAGGGTGCCAGTTCTGACATGCATGGGTGCATGTCTACACAGGTGTGTGGTGGTCAACTTTGCCAGCAGGCTGTACATGGGTAGACAATGGGTATACCATGGCATCAGGCCACATAACAATGGTCTGCATTGTGGCTCAGGCCTGTAGTCACTGCATTTGCCCACACAGGTGGATATTGCATCCCCCATCCAGTCAGCTTGGTGACTATTCTGTGTGGCCAATGCTGCACACCACATGCCATGTATGTGTTCCTTAGTTCATTACATGGATGGTGTCTGGGATGTGCACACCTCCCACATGCATGTACAGTGAAATATGGAACTGTACCTGGGGTGTCTGGCCTATGCTTTGAATACAGATTATCATCAGATGTGCCAGTCTTGCCCACCTGTGGCAGGAACTGATAATGGGCAGCAGGTTTACCCTTCACCTACATTGAAAGCATGCCAACAGCATTCCCTGATGTCAGTGTCATCTGTCCATACAGGGCAAGTTGTCAGACATGGTATGTCCGTTGTGAGTCACATGTGAAGGCACCACAGGTGGTGCAGGTGTCCATTGGGGAACATGGTGGAGGTGCACTGTCTGCATGTACATGCATATTGGACAGATGGGCAGGGTGACATGCCCTCTGTAGCCAAGTGCTATCACTGCATAGTTGCTATCAGTGGCCAATATGCAGTGTGCTAACCACATATTGGCTGTTGCCTAGGCATGTGTGTGCGTATGACACATGGGTTGAGTGTGTGCTCTGTGTAATAGTGGGGTTTCTAATTTGGATTGGCTGGCCTTGATGCCACATGTATGGGTATGGCTTTCCACCCCAGCCTCCCAGATAATTTACATCTGTTATCCCTGTATGGTTGACATTGTGATATATAGTAGGGCCACCATAAAAGTAATGATCAAAACCCCTGCCACATTGGCCACAGGTCTCACACACTCACCTCTACACAGGATATGAGCTGCACACACCTGTCATGTCTGGGGGTTGAGCCCCTACCTAATTAGCTTTTTACACTACAGTACTACACAGTTATAGGACACACCATGTAAATTACTGGAGTACTTTTTCCCCAAAGGTATATTTCACAGTGACTTGACATCAGCAGGATTAACAAAGTAGGGCATTTCACCTGTACTGCGAGTGACTAGCCTAAAATGCATTGCTCCCTACACAATCAGTGAGACACACACAAAGCATCCACAACTGTCATGTGTGGATATAGAATCCCTAACCAAGGCCTATATCACTCTACAGCATGGAGCAGTTATAGGTTGCACCACAGAGATTACAGGGAACTTTCTCCCCAAAGTTGTATTTGACAATGAATAACATCAGCAGGATTGGCAAAGTAGGGCATTTGAACTGTACTGCAAGTGAGTAGCCTATGATGCATTGCTCCAGACACAGACATTGAAACACATGCAAAACATCCAGAACTGCCATGGGTGGTGATGGAACCCTACCACAGTTCTAATTCACACTACAGCAGTACACAGTTACAGGATGCACTACAGACATTACTGGGCTATACTTTTCCCAGAGGTGTATTTCTAGGTGAGCGACATCAACAGCCTTGCCAACGTTGGGTGTATGAATTGTAATGAGTGTGTTTGACCTAAAAAGCAATATTCATCACTCAGTCAGAGACACACAGATTCACACACACACATAGCTGCCAAGTATGGGGTTAGAACACCTACCTAGTTACTTTATCACACTACAGCAGTGCGCAGTTTCAAGACGTGCTATGGAGATAATTGGGCTATGGTTTCCCCAGAGGTGTATTTCTAGGTGAGTGACATCAGCAGCCTTGCCAAAGTTAAGTATATGTATTGCACGGGGTGTGAGTTGCCTAAAAATCATTGTTCTGTACTCAGTAAGACACACACACACACACACACACACACACACACACACACACACACACACACACACACACACACACACACACACCAGGTCTGGGGTTTGAACATCTATCTAACTACTTTATCATACTACAGCAGTGCGCTGTTACAAGACGCCCTATGGAGATTACTAGGTTATGATTTCCCCAGAGGTGTATTTCTAGGTGAGTGACATCAGCAGCCTTGCCAAGGTTGAGTATATGAATCGTATGGAGTGTGAGTGGCCTAAAAAGCATTGCTCTCTCTACTCAGACAGATGCACACACACACACACACACACACACACACACACACACACACACAAGCACACAGTTGCCAGGTCTGGGGTAAGAACACCTACATAACTACTTTATCACACTACAGCAGTACACTGTTACAGGATGCGTTATGGAGATTACTGGGCAAGGATTTCCCCAGAGGTGTACTTCTAGGTGAGTGACATCAGCAGCCTTGCCACCGTTGTGTATATGAACTGTACTGAGTGTAAGTGGCCTAAAAAGGCATTGTGCTCTACTCAGTCAGACACACACACACAAGCACACAGTTGCTAGGTCTGGGATTAGAACACCTACCTAACTACTTTATCACACTACAGCAGTGTGCAGTTACAGGGCACACTACAGAAATTACTGGGCTATTATTTCCCCAGAGGTGTATTTCTAGGTGAGTGACATCAACAGCCTTGCCAAAGTTGAGTATATGTATTGTATAGGGTTTGAGTGGCCTAAAAAGCGTTCCTGTCTACTCAGTCTGACACACACACATGTGCCAGGTCTGGGGTTAGAACACCTACCTAACTACTTTATCACACTACAGCAGTACACTGTTTTAGGACATGCTATGGAGATTACTGGGCTATGATTTCCCCAGAAGTGTATTTCTAGGTGCGCGACATCAGCAGCCTTGCCAAAGTTGTGTATATGAACTGTATTGAGTGTGAGTAGCCTAAAAAGCATTTCTCTCTGCACAGTCAGAGACCAAGAAACACGCACACAAATGCACACTCACACAGTTGCCAAGTCTGGGGTTAGGACTACTACCTTACTAGTTTATCAGTACAGCAGTACGCAGTTATGGTACGCTGCATGGGGATTACTGAGCTACATCTCTCCCAATGGTGTATTTCACACTGGATGACCTCAGCAGGCTTGTCATGATACTGCTATTGGGAGGCCGGTATGTGCATGGGCCGTAACTCATTCATGTAGGGGTTGACATGCCACATGCGGGCACACACGGGGTCATATGCTACAGGTACATGTATACAGCTACTAGGTGACTACTTCCTTGCACAGTCATGTTGCACAGCTGGCACGTGCAACACACCATCATGCTGACAGATACTGGTGGCTAGTATCTGCAGTGAGTGAAACCTGCACCTCATGTGTTTGGGGCCCTTTGGCTGTGTGCTGGGTGGGACAGGCCCAGATGGCTCCTTATCACGGACAACCTTTTCAACACATCTGTGTCCATCTACCTTTGGCTTATTATAGTGTGTTGTCCTTACATATATGTCTGTATTTCTATCCACTGTGTGTGCAAGGCAGGAGTGGTGCATACTGACATGTGTCTGCACTAAGAACTGCAACTGCCAGATATGTCTGGTCCACTGGTGTTTGCTGACATGGCCTTCATGTGTTTAAGTGTATGAGCATGCCCAGTAAGGCCTTTCAGTATGTTGTTGACTGACATTGCCTTTATTTCTTTAAATGTATGAGCATGCCCAGTATGGCCATCTATATTGCATGTGTGGATCAAGTCCAGGTAGTTTATATTGCGGTGCTGACCTTTGTGTTGTAAACCAACAGGTAGCATGCTGTGTCTGCAGGGTATACATCGGTCATTTGACACTGACTGTTGCTACATTTCTGCATAGCTGGGGTGGGCACCTGTCTGTTTCTACATTTCTACACAGGGGTGGGGGGCACACCTGACTATTACTATAAGTGTACATAGGATGGTGGGGCACACCTTACATTTTTACACAGTTGCTAGGTCTGTACTGGTATGTCAGGTACACCATTTCAGTCTGTAGTCTTACCTATTGTGCTGGCTAGAGGCATACCAGTGTACAACAGATCTTAGCTTTCACTACCTACATATTAGTTTCTGACTTTCTAGCCTTCACAACTTACATCCAACTGGCTGGCCTGCTATAGTCTATCTGTGTAAGCCTGGGGTAGGAGTTACCCATGAGGCCCATTCAGAGGCCATAGTACAGCATTTGTTTGTGTTTGTCTACACCTATCCTGTTGGCTGTGACTGTTGTTGGGTATGTGCCCCCCCCCCAACTGGCATGTGTGAGTCACTTAACTTGTGGGTGTCCCAGTACTAAAGGTGGTGCTGCAGGGCTGCCTATGTCAGATGCACATAGTACACTCCCTATACATGATTGAGCACAGGTAGTGTCATGTTTGTCATCCCTTTTACTGTATGTGCGAGTCAGAGAGTTGTGTCATTCCCTGGGTCCCTACTGTGTCAGTGCATGTGCTATGTGTTGCCTCTTTGCCAAGGCCAGGGCATACTGGGCACACCTCTTTCTGCCTACTGGGGCAGGCTCAGGTTGTTCCTCCTCTGAGTCACTCTGCGCCTGTGCAGGCCTTGGCACTGGTGGGGGGTTGTATGGACCTGCCCCATGCTGTCCCTGCTGCAGCTGTTTCCACAGGATCATATTGTGGAGCATGGCACATACAAGGACAATTTAGGTACATGTAGTTGGTGAGTAGTGCAAGGCTCCACCGGATGTGTCCAGGCACTGGAACCATGACCTGAGCATCCCAAACACATGCTCTATTATGATTTGTGTTTGTGCATGTGCCTTATTATGCAGTTCTTATTCGGGTGTGTGTGCATTTCTGATGGGTGTCATCAGCCATGGCTCCAGTGCGTATCCAGCACCCCCCACTAGCTGACCGTGTGGGATGTCCCCATTGGCAAATGTCTGGTACAGTTGTGTCAGATAAGAAAAGAAAAAAAGCAAATAAAGCTCAAGCTCCTTCTGAGTGAGTGGAAAGTGTTGCTTGACTTGATAAAGCTCAAATTCCTTCCTCGTAAAGCTTGTGTGTTGTTATATTCTGTGGTTGAATAATAAAATTCATTTGAATTCGTTTGGTGCCTACCTGGATTTACTGAATCTGCCTTGGTGAACTTACAACAAGCTGTTCCATTTCCTGGCTGTGTGTGCATTTACTTCACAGTTGTGTCAAATGCCAGATGTGGGAATCATGGTAGCTTCCAGGGCAGCCAGCACACACATTCATTATTATGCCCTGGGCATCGCACATGACCTGGCAGTTGATGGAAGGGAAGCCCTTGCGGTTGATGTAGACCCTACCCCGCTCGCCTGGTGGTGCTTTGGTGCATATGTGTGTGCAGTCTATTGCACCCACTACCTCAGGGTATTCTGCTATTTGATGGAAGAGATGCATATTGCTGCCCAACGCCTCACAAGTGATGGGGAAATGTACGTGCTCACCGACATGTGCTGACATGGCATCCAGGAACCGGTGGTGTTTCGTGGATGCTGATGCTTGTGAAATCCCCATCATATCCCCAGTTGGCCTTTGGAAGGTACCTGTAGCTAGTATTCTTAGGCCTACACATACCTTGGTATCCACTGAGATGGGTTCCCCTCTGTTGGTTCTGCGTGTCAGGCGTGGCTGGCACAGCTCAACAATTTGCTGTAGGAGGTCCCTGTTCACCCTATAGCCCTCCACTATCTCCAGCTCATGTAGTCCTTGGTAGGTTACCCTGGGTCTGTTTACTCTTCTCCGTCTCCTCACTGTGTGTTGCTCAGCAGCATTCACATCCTCACCACCCTCAGCATCTTGCACATGCTGGTTTATGATAGCAAAAGCAGCCCTAAAATTTTTTCTCTTGCTTTCGTTTTGTAAAATTTCCCCGTCTGTATACACCGGTGGTGCAGAGTTTTTGAGAAAAACAAGGGGGAAAGGTGTTTGCATAGTTTATAGTGGTGCGCTGGGCTGGGCTGGTCTGCTGCCTGTGTAATTGGCTGATTCTGATACATTTCACCTGTCAGCTAAGCTAGTTCTCCTTGATTACCTTCCTACTGCTGTTTACCCTTCCCATTGCCTCCCTGTTTAGGCCCGTGTGCGCGCCATGGAGATGGAGTGCTCAAATGTGCACAGAGCTACTTTTTCCTGATTTGACTTCCTTTTTCTTCTTGTAAAACCTGGAGTGCGGCACGAACACCCACTTACACTTTGTAAAGAGTGCTAGGCAGGTTTAGACACACCTCTAGCTTAGCTGTGCTATGCTAGGAGCAATCTTGAGCCACAGGTCTCCAACCCACTTACAGTATATGCCTGACACCCCCCCCCATGATGTCACCTATATCCTAGTCTTGCGCCAAGCTATTTATACTCTTACACTCTTGGGACCTGCCTCACACCCTGGGAAAATTTGGGATTCACTATCCTTTCCCTCATTTGCATAGGATTGCCTGCTAATGCATAGTTACATGTCCCACACTGAGCCTTCCTCCTTAGCAACCATTACTCACTGGCCAGGTTGTCATCTGCCTGCCATTGACTTGCATGGCAGAGTAATGATTTTAGTTAGAATGCTTATTTTAAGTTTATTTTATTATTTCCCCCGATCCAGTTTGTGCATGGCTGCTCTATACTTAAACAAGTGTGATCGGCAAAAAAAATTAAAAGTTGTTTATTTTTTCTTTAAAACAGTTTGCAATGCCAATGGCCTTCTATATGGACATTGTCATGCTTCCTTAATGATATGCAACCTTTATTTGGAGCTGTCAGAGCTCCGTTTCGTAGATTGCAGAAATGTACTCGGTTACTAAGTACATTTCTGCACACTTCACTCGTCCTGCACGGACAGCTGCCAGCTTCCTGGATCGCATATTACCCTCATTTGCATGGTTGTCACCTGTAAAATTAGGGTAATTTGCATACAGGAGCTCAGTCCATGCATGATTAGTCTAAGAGCTCATGTGCACATCCCTGGAGCTCATTCCTGGATCACACATTGGCCATATTGCCAAAAATAGCTCTTAGACTAATCCTGCATGTTCTACAGGGCTTTGTAAATCCATGGGTTTGTTCCTGCATCCCACTTTAGTAATGTTGTAAAGGCAGGAATCGACTATAGTAAAAATTAACAGGAGCATCATCATATGAACCATGTTCCTTGGTTTCCCTTTCTTGACTGTTAGCAATGTGTTTATAATTTGGTTGTGAATAAATATGAAACTGAATTTTCTTTGGAAAAGATGATATTGACTGGCTTTGATATACCTGTTTGGTTGTGATAACTTCTTACCAGTATCAATAGACCTTTCAAAAAGTGATATATAGTCCCTTTATAAATCACAGTGGTGAAATACAACCTAAGAAAGTGTTTACTTAAACCCTTCCCTTTGTTACTTCAGTTACATATATTATCCATTGCCTTAACTTGCCTTAACTTGAATCATCATTTTTAACTCTTTTCACACTACCTTCACAGAAGTCATGATAACCGGTTTAGTGAACATTGTTATATTCAACTGTTCAGTCATCACTAGAAAACAAATAGAATTTAATCCATTTCAGATTATGAAGAATGAATATTAAATGTTTTATTTCAGAAGGTACAAAACATGACCTTAGACCCTTTCATGTTTCATTATTGTACATCATTTAGGAAAGATCTACAATGTCTATAAGAAACCCTAGAAAAACAAGGCCTTTCAGAACTTTCATCTTCTCAACTTTAAGTACAGGTTGACATGCTCAGAAGGATTGCATACTTTCAGAGACGTTATACTATTTTGTTCTTTTAAACTAGAACTACCTACAGGTTTTTGCTGTACAGGACTGATTCATTACATTTGTCTCCAAATGTAATTTATGAACATGTATGCTGTTTGGTGTCCTTGGCACAAATTGCATCTATCTTCACAAGTATTAGAAAATGTGCCAATAATGTGATGTGTTGTCAGGATCAGCACACACTTAATTGCATTATGGCTCTGGCTGTCTCTGGTTGAGTAATATAGTTATAGATTTCTCTGCTGTGATAATGTATAAACACTTGACACACATCAATACAGGCACAGAAAAGTAATGCAGGAATGTGTTTGGCATCCTCTATTTCACATGGAGTTTAGCGTGACATGAAGCTGTTTTCATTTCTCTGGTTGCTCATTGCTTAATATGGTCAAAAAGACATTGAATGTCAACAATTTCAAGTTATTTGATGATGATTTATGGTTTACAAATGGACAAGAGAAGCAAGGACCAGAAATAAAACACCAATAGCCATGAAAGGTAACAAGTGTTTTAATTCAATGGCAGATGCCTATGGACCACCACTGTAGGCAAGTGTGCACTGCTCTTACAGAAAAATGTATTGTGTGTATTAGCTTTCTCCTAATATATTTTCTGCTACTTGTGTGATGTACCTTAGCAGGTGGTATTGTTTCAATGGAAGAAATGAATGTTCAGCAGTTCTCAAAGTAAAATGTATAATGTTTTGGAACACATTGTTATGAAGTGATGAAATTAGCCTCCATAGATGGCCTTTTGAAAAATAATTACTAAAACATTTTGAAAAATGAAAAAAAGTTAGAAGGAAATGCCATTTACATTACAAATGCAGACTCATAAGCTTGCCACTGATGAATTATTGCAGTAAGAAGAATTTTCATACTGAAAATAACTTACTATACTATAGTGAGGCATTCATCAGTTTCATGTTTCAAAGTCATTTAATATTTATATTTTTTAATATTTATCTGGATAAATTAACTAACTTCTGGAGATAATTTTAGCTGTAATCAAGACCAAATAAACATAAATAGAGTATTCAAGCAACCAGCAAATATTTTTTGATGGGATGAAACTAAAGTGCTTTAATCCCTGATGCTGGATCTACGAGGCAGCAACATTAACCACTAAGTCATATCATCATTCCTAAAAATGCATTTGTTTGAACATCATTTCTTCACTCACTTCATTATCTCCTACTAATTTGTGCCTTTGTGGATTCATTTTAGGGGAGAACTTATTGCAACTTGCAGCTATATATATGGGTGGACTGGATGTTGCATGGTCAAGGTGGGACTGAGGCAATGGTATGCACAGGTCAGTGAATGTTATTCCTTAATTCAAGGAGAAAAAACACTTCCTAAACATTTCAGATGAGTTTCAAGTGAAAAAAAAATGGCCAGTATTTCTGATTCTGTAAAGCCGCTCGCTGGACCACTTTGTGTTACATACTGTGCATAAAGGGATTTAGGAAAATGACAAAAAATATATATTTTTAATTTCTGTATTTAGAAATTAAAGGGAAGTAATTTGTTTGAACATCATTTCAGTGAATGGTAGGTAGTTCCGGCACCTGCCTGTATATTTTTTGTGAAGTACTCACAATGGAGTACTGGACACTTACCAGGGGTTTTGGATAAATGACCGCCATGCACTCTCTGCTTTTCCTTCCACAGTGTACTTGCAGTGGTACTTTATTAATTTGAACACTGATAGGTAAGTGATGCACTCCCATCTTTAAGTGAGACAGCTGACATACTAAATCTGGCCATATAGTGGATAATTCACTATAGACACATATGTCTTCTTATGGGAATTTATGCAATTAATGGATGGACAGAATCTAAAATCTCTGCACAGTTTAGAGAACCTCCATATCTGATTGTAGAGGTGCCAGAAATATAAGTTATCTCTCAGAACTTGCTCTATAGCAGTTATTTTCATACGTTATATTATCTATGGTAGTCCAAAGTACTTGACTTGTACATGACCCATCTAAGCCAAGTACTGCAGTACTACAGAGTTCCTATAACAATTCTGCAAAAACAAAAAATGAAAACAAAGTGTAAACTAGAATATGCACAAACAGGATGCAGGATCTTCAGAAATGAAATTACTCTGCTTCTATATGCTGCTACTGGCTTCACATGAAAAGACCCACCTTACAGCTATATATCTATACCTGTATCTGTATCTATCTATCTATCTATCTATCTATCTATCTATCTATCTATCTATCTATCTATCTATCTATAATCTATATTTTATTTTCTTCATTTGTTTTCCAGTACCTACTTTATCCTCTTCAGGTCTGTGAGAGAGCTGTAGCTTGCCACTCTGTCTCCCTCACACACACACACACACACACACACACACACACACACACACACACACACACACACACACACACACACACATTAATATTTTGGAGAATCGCAAATTCACTTAAAGGCTTGTTTTTGGGATGTGGGTAGAAATCTGAGCTCCAAAAGAAATCTGACAGACAGACAGGAAGGATGTACGGACTTCATATAGAAGGCACCCTTCTGCAAATCAAACCAAAGGGCCACAATCTGTGAGGCAGAAATGCTAACAGAGATGCTGTTTCCATGTCTTTCACATTTCACTTGGCTTAAAATGGTACTTTATTAATACCTGGGATTTCTACACGTAAATATATGCTCTGCATACCTGAATAAATAAATTCCCAGTAACAAATAAGACTCTCATCACAAAATACCACCTTTTTTCTCTTTACTAGTGGATTGCACCAGCAGATTATTCCAGTCTGAGACACAAGTTAGTAGATGGATGTACACTACTCCTTTATCATAACTGTCTGTTATTAAAGTTCATTAAGCTAGCATTTGTTATAGACTATATTTGGCCTTAAGGGATCATCAGCCATTGTCATAAAGACTGGTCAACCCAAACTATATATTGTTGCAGACTGACTGCTTATTTATTCTACTGCACTTGTGCATCTAAAAATGTGTTACTCAGACTACCAAGAGAACTTAAAAGTAGTGGTAAGACACTGCTTCTAGGAGACTACAGCATCATCTTACAAAGACACCTCATAAAAAAACCACAGCTATTTCACAGATGCCAGTTTGATATATTAATAAAGAATTTTGCAAACTCCAATTTTGTGCAGAGAGATGACACCCTCTCAGATCAAATGGTCATCAGTAATTCACAAATAACAGTCACCTTCCATGTCCTGCTTTTTGATTTGATTAACCACTCCCCACGTACCTTCCTCTAGGCTTCCAAACTTTAAAAGCAGAGGTATGCCATGCCATGCTGCCTTACTGAGCAAGCTATGAACCACACAATGGTACAATTCATGCAAAGAAGAAAGTACACTGGCCTCCTCAGCTACCCTTATAAATATGCTTCTATGACATCCTCACTCTGGGCCAGTAATCAAGGAGCCTGAATCCTCACCACTGGCACTGAGAGGGACATTTACTTGGAACAAAAATTGATACAAACAGTATTTCCAGATGCATCTGTCTGCATCAAGTACAGTTTCCCTTAAGACCACACAGGGAGCACACTCAGTCTAGGGTCTGGATTTCTCTGCTCCCAACAAGTCCTCAGTAAGACTCCCCACTGGCACAACTATAGAGTTGAGACCTCAGCCGAGTGTCCAAGCCAAGTTCTCCACCACTCTCTCCGTGAAACCAGTGTTTCGTGCCCTTGCTCCAAGTAGCCGACACACACATCCTTTGAGATTTTATTTTCACAAACACACACACACACACACACACACACACACACACACACACACACACACACACACACACACACACACACACACACACACACCTGGGAAAGGCTGTCTCAGATTTACTACTCATGCTCCATTCTGCCCAGACTATAAGGTAGTTACACCACCACCAGACACTCCAAAGCTAGGCTCTTGCAGTGGTACCCAATTACACTGAGTGAAATTAATATTAATGCAGATGGCAATGCTGACCAAACACCAAAGCTTTCAGGAGTGGCTGCAGTGTCACCCTCACAGGTTAAAATATTCTCTAAAGAACCAGCCACAATGAAAAGTTTAAATATATTTAATAATAAATAATAAAAGAACATAAAAATATTAAATGTCTATTTACAACAAACACCAGAGTTTCAGCGACAGGAAATATTAAAATAACACAGACGAATAGATTCCTACAGATACAAAATACGTACTTAATTAATCTCACTATAATTTTCTGACTGATCTAAAGAACTACTATTCTCTGGTCACTTACTAGAGCACGGCAAGATGAAGTAGGTGAGTGGTCATTCTCTGTCAGTTTCCAAATACAGACTGCAATTTCAGCCTCACCTATTATTAAAATATCATTTTTAGTGATGGATTACAGAATTGCATTACATACATCTAGCCATCTTACTGATGTTTCCCATGCTGTCATCCCTTGGCTAGAAGATGTCAAGATTTATGATTTGATAATGATTATTCTGCTGGAGTTATAACTGCAAGAAAAGAATGTCTCTCTCTGATAAAGGAATTGAAAAAAAGACAACTTAAAGTCCAATTGCTGTTCCCTGCAAGAATAAAAATATTTTTTACTGAAGGTCATAAAACTTTTGACACTCCGCAAGCAACAGTTTCTTATCTTTCAGCTAATAAAACCTTGGATAATGTGGAAGAAATGGATTTCTCCCAATTTGGGGTTAAGCGTCACTTAGAAAAAAATGAATGGAGCACTGCTGACAAGAAGAAGAAGAAACGATAAAAGACATATGAAAAACACAAACATTATTGTCTTCTATTTGCTCTGTAAGGCAAAAAAGTTCTTTGAAAGCATTCATGCTTTACACATGTGTCAGTCTTTGAAACAATATAAATACAAGATAAGCAGGACATTTTATAACTAAAGGAAACAACCTTAAAGAAAGCAAGGTAACATATCTTTCTCTATTACAATGTAGATACTTACAGTCATGATTTTTCTAACTCTAAATGATGTTTAGATAGTTCATTTATAAATTACCTGCCTTTTACTGCTAGTATAGAATATGATGTATTTACACTGACATATTAATGTGGTGTGTTTAAATGAGCATGATTCCTTTTTATATTATTTACACTAAGCTGCATGAAATATCTAAACTGATGTATTTAATACACATAATAATATATAAAAACTGATAGTAATAACTGTCAAAAAGTGCCTTGAAAAGTAATTATCTATTCTTTGATGCTAAAAGTGCCTTTTTGACTAACAAGCAACTGTTTGGCTTGTATATCTGCCCTTAATGTTAAGAAAACTAATAGAAGTTTAATGAGCTGGTGTTCAGTTTAAAAAAGCCCTAAAAACTTCACTTAAATGTTTTTGTCTTCCCGCCATGGTCACGAGCTGGGAACTCTTATTTTACCACCCCTGAATGAAGGTTCTTCAGTTAGAATCCATTACAGTGTGTTAAACCTTCTAACAGCACAAAATGAAAGTAAACAGTCATGAGTGATGTCAGCACTAAAACAAGACAGCATGGGTGTGGTGTCAGCTCCTAAGATACTTAAAGTAACCAGCACACTATTTTATTTTTATTATTTTATTTATTTTATTTTACATTTGTTAACCGGGCTAGTCTGGCTGGATACATGTCCATTTTCAGCAGAGGCCCGAGGAGAAAAGCTCCACACATGCTAGTACTTATAAAAAAGAAAGAGAACAAACAAATAACAAAAACCAAAACAAAGACCAATACAAACAAAAGTATACAAACATAAAAGCAAATAAAGGAACAATTATTATGTATGAGATGGCAAAGTGCTTTTACATTTTTAACAAATATTAAAAGTACACTGAAGTACCTAATGAATTTAGAAGGTATCAACACATACATGACGTTTTATTATATTGTAATATTTGTTATTCGTTTTGAATTGTACACATAAACAGCACACAAAGCTTAAAAAGAAGTATATCACTTGGAAGAAACTGTATGAATAGTTACCACATACAGACTTTACTATAATCTTTGCTGATAAGATCACCCACATAAATTACTATAATTTAACTTAATTTTATAAAAATTTAATATATTTAAATCCTTGACTGGAACTATATAACATATTTGTAAACACACTGCAGCTAGTGTACTCAACCTTAAGGATAGTAAGTCAATTAAGGTTCATGAATGTAGCTATGTGTTATTAGGCATTTTAAGGGTAAAAAGGAGTTGCTGTTTAATTATCAAGATACTCTGTAAATATTAAATTGTTCAAGTAGCGCAATCATTAAGCAGTAATGAGCAAGAAATAATCTCAGACTTGCTTATGATATTGTTATATATATATATATATATATATATATATATATATATATATATATATATATATACATATAGGAAAGATCTGCTGAATTATAAGTATGCTTTTATTAAAGGCAAGTTATATTAATATTGAACATCCTCACTGAAAATGAATGGTTGTGTAGAGACACAGTAACTCCCATTATATAACCAAGGCTAAAGAGATTGTCTTGCATGTCTAAATTGATCAGCCTTGAACCTTAGATTGCAAATAGACATGCAACATACTTTTACTTATAATACTGAATATATATTATATAACATCACAAACGCTAAAGCCATTGTCAGCTACATCTCATATCAATCAGCATTAAAATATGATTTGAATAGCATAGGCATTTACTAACATATTGCTGTTGGTACCTGATATGCATATAAGTAACAGGTCTAATTTCAGTCTATGAAAGTAAATACCAGGCTGTGTGCATTTGTTAATTATGAAACAAGAGTGTGCTATCTATTCTTTTTAATATCCTATAGGTATGTACTTGTTAGAGACACACACATGCTGCAAAGCTGCTAGTTATTGCATATTCATTGGTATATTTCTGACTGCAGTGTTATAAATATATGGTGTGGACCACTTGAGTTGAGAATATGTCTCTATATTGGGCATGTTCCCTGTTTGAATGTTGTATATTATCTATAATATATGGAGTACCCTCACTAAATTCAATGAAGCCACAATAGAAACAAATATTTATTAAAATGGAGAATAGAAGGATGAAGAGAAAAATGAAGGAAAATGGTTGATGGTCATATAAGGTTATCATTTCCTGTGTATGTAGAAGAGTTGACAGTAATAAGTACCAAACAATTGTGTTATAGCATATTTAAAGCCTACTTTGCTTCTCATATTTTCCAACCTTACAGTTATAATGCTGCAGATAAATCCTGTAATATCATAAGGAGTATGAGTTGCTATTTGACATATGACATATGTGGTACACTAGCGATGAAATATGCCAGTGGCACTAATAAATATATAGGAATTGCTAAGAAATATAGTCTTAAACTATATAATACCAATGCCAAAAACAAATTAGTAGCATCCATACCACTAAAATATGACTTTTTGAATTAAAAGAAAACTATAAGATTACTGATAAATGACAATACAAATGTAACGTTATATTCATTGTTACGGATACTTTCTGATTTAATCAACTTGTGGCATGATTAACTGATGCATATAATGCTTAACATTTTTTTTTTATGTATGTATGCATATATGTGTGTATGTATGTATGCATGTATATATATGTGTGTGTGTATGTGTATGTATGTATATGTATATATATGTATATATATATATATATATATATATATATATATATATATATAGGTAGAACATTACAATAAATCTGATACCTATGAATGCCACTCACACTATAAGGGAGATAGACAGCAAGCATATTATTTTTAAGATGCATAACCGTTATTGCTACACAAAAGATATATTAAAATAAAAGATTTTCCTTTACAATTTAAACAAAACTAAATAGTTAAGTATTAAATCTATGTATAGTTGTGTTGCCTTAGTGTTTTATAAAATATTAAAAATAGATAAAGACTGTATTTAAGTAATCTGTAAAGACAGATACATGTATACTTAAAAGATATATAAGATACTTTTCATTATAAAACTACCTTATGGCGGGCCGGGGAGGATGCTGAAATGCAGACTTAGAGAGATCGCTTGAATGATTAGATCATTCAAGGATGAGATGTTTTTTCTCATGGAGGGGTTTGGTGGTTGTTTATCTTATATTGTTCTCAGTTATGATCTTGTAATTTACTTTTATTGGGTGTTTATAATCTATTGTAATACTGTTGGAAGAAGAAAGAACAAGTCATTCTCTTCATGTACACACATCTACACATACCTCTCAACTGTACCGAATTACTCGGTTTGTACCAAGTTTTGGGGTCTAAATATTGGGGTGCCACGATTCCCGAATGGCACTCCTTCGGTCCCGATTTTTTTCAAGTTTTTTTTTTTTTTTTTTTTGAGCTGACATCATCACATGCGTGATGATGTCAGCTCCACCAGCCTGTCGGAATTGAGCTCAAAGGCTTTCCCGGCTGGCTGGCTGTTTGAAATCCAAGCGCACTAAAGGAAACGACTGAGCTACTAAGCAGGAGGTACTGCTCATTTCTGTGACGGACTAGGCGCAGCGCACTGAATTGTAAGCATGTACTGCTTTTTTTCTTCTTCATGGGCTTATTTAAGGTATTCAGATGAAATATTTTATTTTCGACAAAGTTATTGCAAACTAGCTGTTTGAAATCCAAGAGGAAATGATTGAGCTGTTAAGCAGGAGGTACTGCTCATTTCTGTGAATGGAGGAGTGCACTGAATTTTAAGCAGGTACTGCTCTCCACGGGCTTATTTAAGGTATTTGAATGGAATATTTTAATTTCAACAGTGTTATTTTACAGAAAAGTTATTTCTAGTTGGAATTGAGTTTGAGGGCTTTTCCGCTGTTTGAACCGAGCGTATCGAGCGCACAAACGGAGTTACTAAGACTGCTATTAGTGTTAAGTATCTAATTTTTATTTTCAAAAGAAGTTATTTCTGGTGTGTGCGGGCTCAAGGGCTTTCCCGGCTGTTTGAAATCCGCGTGTGCATGGACGGAGTCACTAAGTCTGCTATCTAACATTTTTTTTAAGTTCAAGTTCAACAGAAGTTATTTTTGGTGTGTGTGAGCTCAAGGGCTTTCACGGCTGTTTGAAATCTGAGCGTGCACGAACGGAGTTACTAAGACTGCTGTTAGTGTTAAGTATCTAACTTTTATTTTCAACAGAAGTTATTTTTGTTGTGTGTGTGTGTGAGCTCAAGAGCTTTCCCGGCTGTTTGAAATCTGAGCATATACGGACGGATTTAGACTGCTGTTAAGTATCTACCTTTTATTTTCAAAAGAAGTTATTTCTGGTTTTGTGTTTGTGTGTGAGAGCTCAAGGGCTTTCAGCTGTTTGAAATCCGAGTGTGCATGGATGGAGTTACTAAGACTGCTGTTAACTTTTATTTTCAAATTCAACAGAAGTTATTTCTGGTGTGTGTGTGTGAGCACAAGGGCTTTCCCGGCTCTTTGAAATATGAGCATTCAGGGACGGACGGTATCTATCTTTTATTTTCAACAGAAGTAACTGCTTTTGCCTTGTGTGTTTGTTTCAACAGAATTACTTATTGGCTTTGTTCAGGTTTATTGTGCTAAGAGGTTGAGAGCTCTGGTGAGAAGAAGTGAGAACTGAATTCACTAAATGATAGACATTTAAGTTTCAGTCTTCATGTATTTCAGGAAGATGCTAATTTGGAATAGTGGTATGTTGCTCTGACTATAATGCACAGGGTTCTAGGTCCAAAACTTGGTAGTGAAATGCATGGTACTGGTAAAACAACATTTTATTCTAGCAACTTTCCACATTTATACAAGCAATGTTTAAAAATATGTCCCTGGTTTTTGGTGTATGGAAGTAGACTTTTATGATGGTAATGTTCTGAAATGGGCAGTTTTGTCATTGGTTCATGCATTTTGTTTCATTGCCTACTGGAAAATGTTAAAACAAATTTAAAATGCTCTTAACCTAAGTCTAACAAGTATGCTGTATTATACAAGGAATATAATTTAATAAATTCAGGAAGGTGTATCAAGCATGTAGGTTTCTTTTGTGTGCAAGGGGCCTATGATTTGAAAACAGCCCAAAGGTAATGCATCTGGCCAGTAGTGGATAAAGATTTTCTTTGGATGTGGTGTGGGTTTCAATGCTGTTTCAATGAATGCAAGTTTCAAGGGCAGAGAAGTTTTAATGCCAGGTCTATTTTCATTGTGAGACAGTATCATTGTAGAAGTAAAGCAGTATGCACACACTAGTGTTTATGGTAAATGGGGTGAAATAGTCAGGTAATGGGACATTGGAATGACTGCAGGGCAGGGGACTCTGGTGTCATATTTTGGTTGTCTGTTCTTCGGTTTGTGTTTGAAAGTTGGTATCCCACAATTCATTGGAGTGGGTGGGGTTATGCAATTATGTATGCAAATTTTACGTTAATCAGCATACAGATTTGTACCTATTTTTTATGGGCCTTGTCCAGATTTTTGATGTTTTCAGGTTGAGAGGTATGCATCTACACATTGTTACGAGTATATGAATATGGATAAAAGCTAATATAAATCCAATTGCAAAATGTATATCTCTTAATGTAAATGGTTTAAATAATAGCTGCAAAAGGGGAAGTCTTTATAGATATTTAAAGCTATGTGAAGTGCAACTAGTATTTTTACAGGAAACACACCTTACACAGGAAGACATAAATAAAATAAACAATAAAAATTATACAATACTAGTAAGTTCCACCTATAATCAGAAGTGAAGGGGAGTAGCAATTTTGTGGAAAAACACTACTTTAATGCCTAAAATCATAAACACGTTCCATGACAACTCAGGAATGTTTTGTCTAGTGACAATATCTATCAATGAAATGATATATACATTAGTGAATATTTATTGGATACCAGGACTAGGTGTTAGAGTGGCCAAACAACACTTAGAAGACATTGTACAATATACCAAAGGCAATTTAATCATAGCTGGAGATTTCAATTGCATTATAAAAGAAACTGACACAAATACTAAAACTACACATAAGAGATCACCTTTAACAAAGTTGTTATCTGAGTTTGTTGAAACTTTTAATATAGTTGACATAAATGAGTATGCTATCCCAGATTCACTATTCTTTACACATTTTTCCCATAGACATAATACATACTCTAGAATAGATAGCATGTACATAACAAAGGATTTAACCTCTAAATTAAATAAAGTCAAGACAATTTCATGTCCATTTTCGGACCATAACACCATAACGTTTGAGATAGACTTATGTTTCAAGAGAAGGATATCAGTAACCAGAATACCATCTTACATAACAAATCTCAAAGATTTTAAGGAATTTTATATTAAAGAGACACAAACATTCTTAGATATCAATCTTACAAAAGATGTATCTGAAATATATATATGGGATGCATTGAAAGCATACCTATATGTTAGAGAGGTGGGATGGCATAAAAATAAACAAAAACAGTGGAATAAGGAATTAATGGAATTACAGTCAAAAGTAGATAATTTAAAGCTTGATGTTCAAAATGGAAACACCAACTTAATAAAAGAACTAGAAGATACTAATAAAAAATACTCAGAGACGCTACACCACAAAACAATGATCAACTTAGAAAAAAATTAAACTATGTCACTATTCAATGAACCCTAAAAACCTACGAAGAATAGCAAATAGGACTAAAATATTATTAAAACAAATCAAATCAAGGAAATACATAATATAGAAACCAAAAAGAAAGTATCTGATTTAGAAGGAATACTAGCAGCTTTTAGGCTATTTTTTCATAAACTTAATAATCAAAATGAGAAAACAGAAACACATTCAGTATTGAAAGCTTTTCTCAAAAACAATGTTAAAGTTAGGTTATTAGAGGTGCAGGTACAACTAATAGATAAACAAATAACAATGACAGAACTTAAAGCTGAAGTAAATAAGCTAAAATTAAACAAAGCTCCAGGTATAGATAATATCACCCCAGAAATGTTTAAATTACTATCAAATGAGGCTTTGCTGTTGTTATTGAATGTCTTTACATCAGTTAAAAATGGTAAAGACATTCCTCCTTCTTGGAAGTACACATTAATATCACCAATTCTGAAACAAAATAAAGATCCCAATGAATGTTCATCATACAGACCCATTTCACTTCTTAATATAGATTATAAAATTTTTATGGCAATGCATGCTGCTCGAATAAAACAATTACTACCACTTTTGATAGAGGAGGATCAAACAGGTTTTATAAAAGATAGGAACACTTATGACAACATTAAAAGAATTATTTCCTTAATTGATTATATAAATGTCACAAAAAACAAAATGAATGTTATTAGCTTAGACATAAATAGCGCATTTGATTAAGTGAACTGGGATTATCTGTGGTTAGTTTTAGAAGAATATGGCTTCTCAAACAACTTCACTTTGTTAATAAAATCATTATATGAAAAATCATTGGCTTATATAAAACTGGGATCTTGTCTGTCTAAATCTATTAAAATAACTAAGGGCACAAAACAAGGCTGCCCTCTTTCTCTGTTATTGTTTGTGCTAGTCATTGAACCCTTAGCAAATAATATACGTATGGATAAAAATATTGAAGGAATACAACTAGACAACAGCCTAGAGCTTAAAATTCAACTTTTTGCTGATGATATTTTAATTACCTTAAAAAATAATAATAGCAGTTTAAAAGCATTATGGGACTCAATTCAAAACTTTCAAAACTTTTCAAGTCTTAAATTTAATGAGAACAAAACAAATGTATTGCTTATAAATACTAATAAAAGATCTAAATAAAAAATACCATAAATATATCTCTACCGATAATATAATTAAATACTTGGGAATTATAATAACTAACAACCTAGATACTACAATTGAAACAAATTATAAAGAGACCTTAAATAATATTAAAAATCTAATACAAAGATGGAATAAATTCTTTTCAATGGAAGAAAGGCTTTATATAATTAAAATGATTATATTTCCAAAAATTCTTTATGACATACAAGCTTGTTCTTTGCCACCAGCTAAATCGCACCTAAAACAATTAAATGATTTAATGGTATGATTCCTATGGTATCCAAAAAAACCAAGGATAGCTATGAAGTATCATCTAGATGATTGGGATATAGGTGGCATAGGTTTACCAGACATAGAAATATATTTTTATTCATCCATTATTAAAACAATATCATTATGGCTAAATACAAAATATACATCAAAATGGAAGCTAGTTCATGAGAGAATCTGGTTAAAATCAGGATTTGTAGTAGCAAATAAGTATACAGATTTCATACCAAACAATTTTCTATGGCTGATGAAGGAATATATGATGATACATAAGAATAAAAATATAAGTTCCAAATACATTACTTATACATTAAAAATTTTCCAAAATCTTATTAATAGCAATCCTGATATTAAAGCATGGTCATTTCTTTTATATCCAGTAGCGTACACACAAGGTAATATAATAACATTTAATATGGAAGTAGTCAACATGCTTAAAGAAAAGGGATTAATATATTGGCATCAATTGCTAAACTCTGGAAAACCTCTGACAATAGACCAGATTAAACAGAAATTAAATATGGAAGATAGTTTGTGGTTACATGTACAAGAATTAAGACAGTATATATTAAGCAAACAAGAAACAATGCAACCATCAATAAGACAAAATGTTCCTAACCTTATAGAACATATAATATTACTAACCCATTACTGGAAAGGGATACTTATCATCTATTTATAAAACAAACAAAAAAATAAAAATGCATAATAATGACAAAATATGGAATTATTATAGATCAGTTAATGGACATGTGCCAAATGACAGAGATAAAAAACTAATTATTCTCTCTCCAAAGCAGACATCGCTTTCATTACATTGGAGACTTTTTACATGGCAATTCATACACAGATCTTATGTAACCCCTCATAAAATGGAACTTATGTTTAAGAAAAATATTGGCTGCTGGAGATATGATTTATCAATAAAAGCAGACTGGCAACATATGTTCTATGAATGCCATTTGATTAAACCATATTGGGATAAAATAAATTATTTTCTGCAAATGGTATTCAATGATAAATTCCAGATTTCCAAATCTATTATTTTGTTTAATGCACCTGTACCTGACTGTGTGCCAAGAACAAAATATGTAATCTTATGGACTCTCCTAGCTATTGCAAGGAAGAACATTACATCAAACTGGAAATCCAAAGCTTCTCCAACTTTTAAGCAAATCATGAATATGGTGTCAGCAGTATTGCAATTGGAAATGAACACTATTAAAGAAAGAACTGAAAGAACTACATCATTATACGTAGCATGGCAAAAAGTAACTGAAATACTGGAGAATAATGACTGCAGCAGATTATAATCAGGAAACAATTGTATAGAAAGTCAATTATATGTCAACAATAGACACCCTTGTAAATACTTTATTTTGGTTTTAATGTTTGATATCTGTTTAGAGGTTTTAGCCTACCTTTTTAAATAATTTGTAAATACTTCATTGTCATAAATAACCTGCATTCATGTTTTCTTGTTTTTGGAAATGAATAAAAATGTTTAAAAAAAAAAAGATTTATGCACATATGTTTCAATAATGCACACACACACACACACACAGCCTTGCTAAGATCTGGTGCAGCTCTTGGAAGTCATAAAGCAATTTCAAACCACTACCCTTCCAGAATAGCAATTAGTTTACCCCAAAGACAATGCAGAAAGTTTTGTAGTACATACTTTTTGTCTCTGGCTGCATTGAGAACTGTAAGATGCAATTTTTATGGCCTAGGCCAGGTAATTTAATTTGAAACTATTTTTAAAATTAGGTGGATTGAGGTTAACCTCTTCTCTTCCAGTATCCTCTGTTAAAACATATACATTTAAACATTTATCATAATGCATGCATATTTATTTTTCTGTCTAGCAGGGTACACTGTTGGTACATTTTTAACAAAAGCAACTTTACAAATACATTTTTCAACACAAGCATCTGTACAAATCAGTTTGATATACAATTGACATATATTTTTTACAAAATTCCAGCTAGCTGTGCTGGCATATGTTACACATCCACTGCCCTACTTCTGGCATAGCTGGCAATACCACACATCATCACATCTCCCCCCTTTAAAGACTCAAACTAGTTTTTCAAGTGAGCCTTATGAAACATTGCTTGAGAAGAATTAGCCTATCTGGGAATACATTGACACATACCCTGTCTTGAGAGTCAATCTGCAATGGCATTGATATCCAAACTACGGAGGAGCACTGCCATATCATATGACTGCAATCCCAGGCCCCACCTTAGTAACTTAACATTTTTCTGGCTGGCTTGATGTAGCCATTTTAAGGGATTGTGGTCTGTAATTACAGTGAATTTCCTTCCATACAGATAGGGCTGAAGTTTCTTCAGTTCCCATATTATGGCTAGCCATTCTTTTTCTACTGCTGCATAACATTCCTCTCTAGGTTGGAGTCTACAACTGAGATATACCACTGGGTGCTCTTATCCCTCTGAGCAAACCTTGCTGAGTACAGCCCCCAGCCCATTGTTCAAATCATCCACCCGAACAACACATTTGTTGCTATAATCTAGACTGGCTAACACCAAATACCCTTTAAATAGGCTTTTGGAATGCCTGCTCACAGGCTGGAGTCTACACTACCTTGTTTTGCCTGTTTTTACCCATCAGGTCTGTGAGGGGAGCAGCTATTGTACTATAACTGGGAACAAACTTTTGATAGTACTCCACTGTCCCCAAGAATGCCCTCACCTGCTTTTTGGTAATGGGCAGGCCACACTTGGCAGGTTCTAGCCTGATCTTACCACTACCCACTCTGTGTCTTTGTGGACTTAGACATAGCATATGATAGGGTGCCTAGAGAGGAGTTGTGGTATTGTATGAGGAAGTCAGGAGTGCAGAGAAGTATGTAAGACTGGCACAGGATATGTACAAGGATAGTGTGACAGTGGTAAGGTCTGCGGTGGGAGTGATGGATACATTTAAGGTGGAGGTGGGATTACATCAAAGATCAGCTCTGAACCCTTTCTTACTTGCAGCGGTGATGGACAGGTTGACAGACAAGATCAGACAGGAGGCCCTGTGGACTATGATGTTGGCAGATGACATTGTGATCTGTAGTAAGAGTAGGGACCAGGTTGAGGAGACCTTAGAGAGGTGGACATATGCTCTAGAGAGGAGAGGAATGAAGGTCAGCAGGACTAAGACAGAATATATGTGTGTGAATGAGAGGGAGAATAGAGGAAAGGTGAGGGTGCAGGGAGTACAGTTGATGAAGGTGGATGAGTTTAAGTACTTGGGATCAACAATTCAGAGTAATGGTGAGTGTGGAAGAGAGGTGAAGAAAAGAGTAGAGGCAGGGTGGAAGGGGTGGAGAAGAGTGTCAGGAGTAATTTGTGACAGACGAATACCAGTAAGATTGAAAGTGAAGGTCTACAAGAAGGTAGTGAGATCAGCTATGTATTATGAGTTGGAGACAGTGGCATTGACAAAAAGGCAAGAGTCATAGCTGGACGCGGCAGAGTTAAAGATGTTAAGATTTGCACTGGGTGTGATGAGGATGGACAGGATTAGGAATCAGTATATTGCAGGGTCAGCTCAGGTTGGACAGTTTGGAGACAAAGCCAGAAAGGCAAGATTGCATTGGTTTGGACATCTGCTGAGGAGGGATACTGGGTATATTGGGAAAAGGATGCTAAGGATGGAGCTGCCAGGTAAGAGGAAAAGAGGAAGGCCTAAGATTAGGTTTATGGTTGTGGTGAGAGAGGACATGCAGGTGGTTAGTGTGACAGAGCAAGAATAAGAGGACAGGACGAAATAGAAACAGATGATCCACTGTGGTGACCCCCTAATGGGAACAGCCAAAAGAGAAGAAGAAGACTCTATATCCCAAGTTGGAAACTTTTGCTATACCCACCTTACACTTACTGAGCTAAATAGCCAACCCTACCCTTTACAGTCTGCCCAGACCCTCCCAGACATGCTGAAGGTCCTCATGCCAGGAATGGCTATAAATGGCAATATCATCCAGGTAAGCAAGGGCATAATTTCCTGCTTCTGCTAGGATATGATCTACCAGCCTCTGGAATGTTGCTGGGGCATTTTTCTTGGAAAATCTGAAAGGAGTGAGGAAAGGCTGACCTCTCTCTAGTGATGGGAGTCAAGGGCACCTACCAGTAGCCCTTGTTCAGATCAATAGTAGTCAGATACTTAGTCCCACCCAGCTGCTCTAAGGCTTTATCTCTCCTAGGCATGGGATAAGCATCTGACTCTGTGTGACTATTTACTTACCTGTAGTCCATACAGAACCTAGTGCTATCTTTCTTTGGTACCAGCATGACTGAGGAAGCCCAAGGACTTCTGGACTCCTGGATTACCACTAGTTCCAACATTTCCTGTATCTCCTCCCTCGGAGTCTGTCTGACTAGCTCAGACACCATGTAAGGGGCCTGCTTGACAGGCCTTTGGTGTCCTATATCCACATGTTGCTGCACCAGGTGGGTGCTTCCAGTTTTCCCAGTAAACATGCCTCCAAACTCCTTTACCACTGCACAGATTTATTGAACCTGGGTCAGGGATAGCCACTGGGACATTGCTACCCCTTCCACTAAAGTGTCAGTCCACGCCTCACTGAGGAATTCAGTCACCAGATCCCCCTTAGACTCCTCCTGCCATCCACTGCAAATAGTCAACACCAGGGCCTCCCTATCATGGTAAGGACTTGTCATGTTAACATGGTACAATTTGGTGCTCCTGCCTCCTGCCTAGCAGCTCTACCATGTAGTTAACATCATTGATCCTCCTTACCACTTTGAAGGGGGCCTCACATGCTGCTTCATCTTATTGTGTCTGACAGGAATGAAAACCATAACCTGCTATCCCACAGCATACTTTCGGGCTTGAGTATTCCTGTCATACCAGACCTTTTTCTGCTGTTGGGTTCCTGCCAGATTCTCCTGGGCCAAGTCTATGAGCTCTCTAAGCCTTGTTCTGAGGTTTAGGACATGTGCCACAATAGACTCCTTGTGAGATTCACACTCACCCTCCCACTCATCACAAATTAAATCTAAAGACCCCCCACCTTATGCTCATGCAGCAATTTAAAAGGTGAAAAACCTGTGGATATCTGTGGTACCTCTCTGTTTGTAAACAGCAGATGGGGCAAATATTTGTCCCATGGTCCCTTAAACTGTCTACAAATGCTCATAGCATGGTGTTTAGTGTAGAGTTCAACCTTTCTACAAGACTGGTACTCTGCTCTGGGGGTGGTAGGGGTGATCTTTAGGTGCTTCACCCAAAGCACTCCCACAGACAAGCCAGCAGGTCTGATATGAAACTGGCACATCTGTCAGTCAGTATTTCTCTTGGGAAATCTACCCTGCTGAAAATCTCTAACAAGGCATTTGCCACCTTCTCTGCCTCGATGGAGGACAGAGTCACTGACTCAGGGTATCTATTAGCATAATCTACTACCATCAGGATATTCTTCTTCCCTGTGGAACTTAAGGTACCCAGAGGCCCCACAACATCCATAGCTACCCTCTGAAAGGGCTTCTCAATCACAGGCAATGGCACCAAAGGAGCCTTGACCTTGTCTCCTGCCTTGCCTACTTTTTGACACTGCTCCTGCAGTACCCTGTTACAGCCCTTGCAATACCAGGTCAGTAAAAGTTTTGCTAATATGTCTCTTGGTATGTTTTATGCACATATGACCTGCAAATGTAATGTCATGGGCTATGGCTAGAAGTGCCAAATGGTAGGCTCTAGGCACTACCAACTGCTGTATTACCTCACCATCTATCCCTCCCTCAGGGGTCCACTGTCTAATTAGTAACCCTTTGTGACAGCATATGGACTCCCCTTTTTCTTGAGAATCAGGCACCTCCCTAGTTACCTCCCTCAAGCCTCTCAGTGTATGGTCCGACAGATGGGCCTGTCTCAACTCTATCTTTGCAACTCTTTCCAGTTCCCCTTACACAGGAAGTCTGGTATCCTCTGACAGCTGTGCCTCACTGTCAGCCTGGGAACTACCTCTTACCTCTGCCATTGCAGTCACCCTGTTCAAGGGAACACCAGCATCTACCAGCAGCTATGCCTCACCTTCAGGGTCACTGCTACAGGGTAGCTCCCTCCCTAAAATAGCCACCTCACTAGCCCTGGCTTCAAGTGAGAGGTCTGTCTCCCCCAGGTTATAAGACCCACATGCCTGTCTTCAAGCCTGACTGGGTGTAACTGCATGCACATAAGGTATTGCATTATCAAAGTCATTCCATATCAAGGCATCTGTAGGGATCCTCAAACACACCTACTTGATTGCTTTCTTTTCCACCATCCCAGTCAAGGTGAACCCTGGACAAAGGCATTTGGAATGGGGTCCCTCCTAAAGCTCTGACTGAAGTGGACTGCCCAGTCAAGTACTGCTTCTGTTTAACCACTACAGGCTTCACAATGGTTATTTCAGAGGCTGTGTTTCCTCTTAGCAGTGTCCTGTTTTCCGTCCACTAAGATAGGATATAAACTCTTGTGATAGTTTGGTACCCCTATTGTCTCCAGATGAACTCACCACTGGCATACTGTTATTCCCACTTGGGACTCCCCCACCTTTTTATCCCCACCTTGCCTCCATGGATGTGTATATGATACATGGTCTCTCTGGTTACATTTAAAAGATCTAATCCATGATCCAGGCCATGCACCTGAACTAGTGGCTTCCCTTTTTATTGGTGGAGTCTGTTGGGGTGATTTATGCTGCTCACCATAGGTTCCCTTATATCTATGTGCATCACTGGGTTTCCCCTTCCTGTGCAGTGATGCCCTTCTTGCTAAGTAGAGATCCCATTTTCCCTCAGCTCATCTGCAGAGTTACAGTCTTGGTCTGCCAGAAGATTCACATGTCCTCAGGCAAAGTTCTAAGGGCTTATTCCCCTACCAAAATGTTTGGCTGCCCTTCAAAAGTGGAGACCTGACACCAACCCACCCACCTAAGAAAATAAGTGCTTAATCCAGCAATATAATCTCACAGACTTTCATCTGCCTTGTGTCTATGCTCACAAAACTTTTTTTTTCTGTAAGCTTTAGGTGTTAACTTAAAACATTCAAGTAAACATTTCTTTACTTTTTCATAGTTTAAACAATTGATATCAGACAATTTAGAAACAGCAGTAACAGTTTTACCATGGAGTAAGGGGGTCAGGATCCATACCCAGAGTCCTTTGTCAACAGTATACCGTTTGCATACTCTTTCAAATATATATATATAAAACAATCAAAATGATCACCCTCTGTAAATTGCAGGAGAAATTTACTGACCTTTATTGCTCTTGGAGTTCAGTTATTCCCTTCCCCATTACCTCCTTGATCTTTGCAAAGAGTCAGCATCTCCCTCTTATGTCAACGCTGCTTCTCATTTTCTTCAGCCTCCAAATGCTGCAGTCTCTCTGCTGATTCTAATTCCATCTGTTTCTCCTTTTTTTCAGCTTTCAAATACTGCAGTCTCTCTGCCGATTCTATTTCCAAATGTTTGGCTTCAGTTCAAGTCTCTTTAACTCCAGATGGATTTTTAAGTCAACAGTACCAAAATCCCGTAGAACCACCAAAGAACGCTCCAGTACACAAATTAGAAGAAAACAAAAAAGGAGCGTAACACCATAGACATAAAACTGGAACTTTAAGACAACAAAAACAGAATATAGAATATGTGTTTATGCATGCTTTCATTTCTTTTAGAGATTGGAACATGACATCTTTTTAAGTTTAGAGTTATACCCCTGGATTCATGAAGCTCGGCACAAGTCTGGCGTAAGGCTTGCGCTGGCCGTGCGGCGTAGATGTGGAGTAGTCGCACCATATGCATATTAATGAAGGCACGCAGCCGCCACAGCCAATTGCATAGGAAACGTGTGCGAGTGCAAGGGGCACATCGAAGTTGCACAGGGAGGTGTGTCAATGTCGGCTTTCGAGGAGCAACCTAAACTGCTGAATATTATATTCCACCAGCAATAGTAATTGTACCTATCAGTGTCCGCGGAGACTGCAATGTATGCAAAGCAGAGTCCCTGCAAACAGAAAATGAAGACTCAAACACAAATGCACGGTAGGGAATAACGGGTCCCTACCCATGAACAAATGACAGGAAATCCGTGTGCCTGCAGTCCAACGTAGTGTTGATAGCTATACCATGTGGAAGTGAGAAGTATCAGATGTTAGTGCGCCACCAGTAGGTATGTCCAGTCCAACGGAGAGGGTCACCAGCCGACCCATAATTTGAGGGAGGGAACATAACTGTGCAGATGTGTCCATAACAAAATACACAAGGAGAAATGTAGATATAGGTAGTGACTGTATGTCTGAATCATATCCCACAAGCCATGTAATAGTCACATACAAAAGGTATGTCCGTATTTCACATAACAAATGTGATAGGAAATAGCATACACATGTAAACGAAACAGAAGGAGCATATAAACGAGCCATAACAACACGGACACATGTAGGCCGAAAGGAACAGTATGATCCGTACCATCAACCAAGATTACCACCTGTCCCACTTTGCGAGCGACAGTCCCTCTGTGGGCAGATGTGTCCTGACACAAACATGTAAAACTGGCAAATGTCCAGAGAATATAGGACATAATTCCTCTGTAGACATCATGCAATAGTTGCATTAAACATATTTCACTGGACGTATATTACATAAATGTCATAACAAACAGAATAAGATACCAAAATGCTACAAGAATAAGCTTAGATATAGGCAAGAATTGTAAGTTCTATCTGCTGAACTGTCCGTGGGTATGTGTCGGCCTGTAAAATATGCTGGGTTCACCACAACTGTCACAGTAGGGTTGCCACCCTTACAAATGGCCAAAGTGAGACATGTTTGGTACAGACATCAGACTGTACAGGCTGACACATACCCACGGCCAGTACAAAGGACAGAACATAACTGTTTTGCCTACAGAAAAGTGTATTCCTGTAGCATTTTAGTTGCTTATTCTGTTTCTCATAACAGTCAGGTATTTCAGATACAGAATTAACTATTTAATGCAACTATCACATAAAATATAAGAAATATGTTTGTCCTAAAATCTCAGGACATTTGCCATTTTGACAATTTCATGTCTGGACACAACTGCCCAGAGAGGGACTGTCCCTCGCAAAGTGGGACAGGTGGCAACCCTATGTCACACAGTGGCCAATTGAAAAGGTGGAAACACAACCGTTGACTGTGGGGAGGCAATGTCCACAACAGTCGGACATGTGTAAGGAATAGCTTGGACATAAGAAAAGGTGCCATCCTACCAATGAGTAGAACAGGCTGGCAAAATCCAGAAGGCAGCTGTATAATCCGAACGTGTATGTGACACAGTCGAATGGGTAGTACCCGGATACACCAACCAAGTAATGAAAGTGAAGTAAGGGTGTGTACCTATGTGCGTGAGGTATAGCATGTGGAAAGCAAACATGGCAGGGTAGTCCACACAACCATAAAGGTACCCGACACATGTAGGGTAGTCAATGTGTAACTCTGGCCGTGTCATGGGCCAACAACCAAAGTAGTGCTCTATGGGGTGTGAGTAATTCGCGTGTGAGGGGTGTGTGTTTAATGGTAAATTCCTCAAAGGCGATACTTGTGTCATATGCAGAAAAGGTGAACCGGAGGTGTATGAGGGGGCAGCGGGTGAAGTGGAAAGAAACACAACCTCATGTAGAAACAGCTGCAAGACAAGCAGACAGGCCATAGTGTAGAACACAATCCCACAAACATATGAATATGGAAATATGCGAGACAAATGTATAGATACGGCACCATCACATACCCACAGATGGGTCCTGATGGAACTGGCCATAACAAATACAACACACCTGGATGCATAATAGCCTACCCAGCATACCCTCCACAACACACAACCTGCCACCATACCAGAACATCCACCAAATCCAGCTGTACTTGGTCCACTGTTTTTTTGCAAAAACAGCTACACACAGTGACCCCTATGCATATGTAGTAGGTATTGTCACCCTAGGCAGTGTCAGGATTGAAATCCATGTATCCCCTGCAGGTAAAACCCCCTGCACATTTTCGTGCAGCCACAAAAATCTTCTTTATCTAACTTGTTTTGGTTTTGACCAATTTTTGGGATATCCCTCACGGGATGACCAACTTGTGTAAATAGTAGAATGGGTATGACGACATGATGTCCAATCCAGTAGATATCTGGACACAAGTCAGAACGTGCAGTGGAGGTCCATGACACTGTCCAGCCCTAAGTGGGCATGCATAACCTACCACCCAGGATAAAATACCTTCCCATGATGCATGTGTCCAGACATGAATAGGAGGGAGAATATAATGCACACATTTGCAAAGTGGAAAACGGCATGAGGGCGAGGAAGACACTACATAAACAGGTCAACCCTGATCAAGTGTGAGGGACACTGACTGTGTGCAGTCGTGACTGACCATACCTGGCAACCTGTGTGAGCAAGATATCTGGACAGAGCTGTGAATATAAGTGAGACAAAGGTCCAAAATCAGGGACAATCTGTAAACATATCTCTTAGAAACATAGAATTTGATGGAATAACAGTTTGCACATTGGCATTAATGTCTGGAGTATGAAGTCTGAATCCCAATTGTCTGTCAGCACGTTCCGACTGCAGTCTTTAATGTTGAGCTACTGCTGTGCCAGAACACAACAGCATATTACAGAGGTCCGTGCCATACCACTCAACTGTCCGGATATTCGCAGAATGACTAGGGTCACCACCTGACCCACTTTGCGAGTAATAATCCCTCTGTAGGCAGTTGTGTCCTGTGAAAAATATGAAGACATAGCAAATGTCCTGAGAGTTTATTTCCTAATTTACTTTAATAGTCACATAAAACGGTTATTTTATATATGAATCCTCAATATGTTATGTGAAGTAGCATAAGCAATTCAAATGTTACTAGAATAAGCTATTATATGTAGAAAAAAGGTTAAAGTTCAGTACTATGCATGGCTGTAGGTATGTTTTGTCCTGGAAAATCTGACATCTCTACAGAACATGTCCCACTTTGGGCAGTAGAAAAGGTGGCAACCCTAAGAATGACCACAGGTTCGCCCCATAGTGTTGGTGTGTGCCTCCGACAATCTGCGCCGGTGTGGTAAATAGCTGAGGACTGATGTCACTAAATAATGAGAAATATCCTGAGTATAAGACTCCACAACCTGCAGAAAAGTCATGCTAATGCAAACCTAGCATTCTTTCAATGTTCTAAGCTTGTAAGAGCAATCGTTAAAATGTGTCCCTAATTGTCCCCCAATCGTGTAGGTTTTGCGCAGGTTTGGTGCTCTAAGAGTTTGGGAGGTATGGTCCATACATATTTACAGGAACAGCCCTTCACACTTGTGTAATGTACAACTGCATACCTGTAGTCACTTCATGTCCAAAAATAATAATCCCCGTATGACTGTATACAGGTAATAGTGAAATATGAATGGGAACACCCCTCACCGTGGAGTATGGACTGTAACAACCCCACCCATAATATGTAATGCCAACAGAATAAACTGCTGACAGCTGCCCAAACACCTGTGTCTATAAACACAGGTAAAACTTCAAAATAGGGAGATAATCCCTGCCCATATGCTTTGTCTGACATTTCAACTCGGCCAGGGAAGTTCCATTCACCAGGTGGACAAGCCGAAACCCAGATCACTACATGAACACCCTGACAATCAAAGACCTGTATGTGGCTGGACTATATGCCTTGGTGTTCTGCATATCTTCGGAGTGATTAACAATGCAGCCAGAGTCCACAGCAGTAGGCGAAAGGGAATGTGTAATATGTAGTACCGCCTTTTTCCCAGCAGGATAATGGATGCCTGTGTCGTAGGTGAAGCAGTGAGGCGGATGTTGATATAGCTAAGTACTATGGGTATGCATATCAATGAGGGAGAACACCAATAGAATAGTGGTTCCGGTATCCGGCCAACGTGAATGCAGTCCCAGTTGACCTACGACCACTGCACATATAACTTGAAAGTGTAATGAAAGCGTTCGTGCAGTACACACACTTAAATATGTAAAGGTGAACGTGTGTTTCGCAGTAGTCCGTAAACTGGAATACAGATATGTAACTGTTACGGTCAGAATTATGAAAGTTCACAGAAGCACAATTATCTATGAAACATATGTAACCCACAATAAGGATATGCAAGTGCACCTGTGCGTGTGTAATCCGCTCACAGAATTGAAAATGAATGGTGTTTTCCCCACGTTCTATGTACATGGCTCATACCTGTTAAACCCGTAAAGTACGAAACCGGACAAAGCCATAACAACAACTGGTACAAATATGGACAATCCCCATATATTGCCCTAACAAACATAGAAAGTGGATAGAATAACAGGTGTGTCACTAGCATGGATTCTCTGAAGGGTATGAAGTCATAACCTGAAATGTTTGTCATTATTTACCAATGTCAGTCTTTAATGATATGCCACTAACTTGCCAGATAGACACAAGGTTATGAAAAACGGACCAAAGATAAGAGGCAAACAGCTGTACATGCAGCGGAAATCTGTACCGTTGAAAGGTATGATATAGAGATATATATACACATATATCCACAGACATAATCCAAAGCAAATTACGAGATGAGGAATGTACAAACATATGTATATATGTACATATATATATATCTATACACACACGATACATGAATAGATATATACACAACAAACATATGTCCCTGTACATATAACACATGAACATAAATAGGTCATGGTATAGCTAATATGGACAGACAGACAGACAGACATTCATGAAAGGAGAATACACCGATGGTTTCCAAACCATTGCCCAGAAAGTACCAGTGTGACAGGGCCTGCAAGTTCTACATGTTAAACATGAATATAGGTGTCCTTTGCAGGACCCCAAAAATTGATCCTGTATGAAGTGCAAACCATCATTGATGCAAAAAGAAGTCACACCTGCAACTACGATATAGGTGCAAGGGTAATAACACATGGGTCGATTGAATGTATGACGTACGAGCTGATATCCGCAGAGTGGGGAGTGCTCGGAAGTGTCCTCACACTTTATTATCGCTCACATTAAACATGTCTAATGGGTATTGTGGAGGTGTTTCAGGTATGGGAATCATGGGTATGCAGAATTGGGCCAAGGTGTTGGTTGGCACAGATCTATTAGGTACACCCCATGGGAGTGATCAATATACCTATGTGGGTATAGCACATGCCTACATTCTCCAAAAAGGTGCAACCCATCTACTGGATATTGTGTAAACCATTGGGGGAAGACGTAGGGACCTATATCAGTGTCATGTAGGCGATTATCATGGATGGACATGCGTACGACCAAGATGGTAACCATACCTGCCAGAATGTCAGAATAAGACAGCTGGACTAAGGCATAGTACATGACAGACAAATAGGGACTATATTAAATATACCTCAGACAAAGTCAGACCATTGATAGAATAATTGCGTAGTTAGGAATACGAATGTTATGAGAGTTAGTAATCATGAAACAGAAATGTCAGTCATGATTACCTAACCACAGTCTGTCATGGCTTGCCAGCAATCTACCAGAAAGGCACATTATCATGACAAATGTAACAGAATCATAGGTCAAACCCCAGGGTGTATACCCATAATGTGTACAGGTGAGAGGTATGAAGGTAACCCGTCCTAATGAAATGTACAGAACTAGTGATACTAGGTGGACAGGTGAGAAGAAAGACGTCAGGACAAATGACAAAACATGTACAAGTCATAAGCATGTTTGTCCACAAATGTGAATTACAATGTATGGCCTGTGAAAGTCAATGTGGAAGGTTAATAGACTCAAAAGACATGTGTCCCTCAGGGTGTCATGCAGTGTCACCGATACAGTGTCCAGTCCCCCATACTCGTATGTGAGCTCTGCCACTGACGGAAAGCGCAAATACCAGTGTACACATAAGGTACATGATGGAATAATTAGTGTGGATAAGCACCTGTTGGCCTGTGTGAGGAATATAACCCAGTGGGTGGGTGTGTCCTGCAATAGGAATGTAATGGTAACTGGCCTGTGATGGCACCATGTACTGTGTGTATTGGCGTAAGGAAATTGATGTCCAGTATCAGAAACATACCTCGCAACTGTACGAATGTGCAGATGTTTGCCTCATATGTATGGTGTGTTCCTCTCACAATCTGTATCTGTCTGCCAAATACCTGAGAACTGCCGTCATTAAATAATGGTAAACATATGTGTTTAAGACCCCAAATCCCTCAGAAAGGTCATACTAATGCAAAACCTATAATACTGTCAACTATCTACGTTTGTAAGAACAATATGTAGAATCTGCCCTTATCTGTCCCCCCATCATGTTAGGCTTTGTACAGATGTTTTGCACTAGGAGGTTGATAGGTATGATCAGAAACAGATACATGTCTGAGGAAACAGCATTATCGACTGCAAGATAACTCAGAAGGTATGAAAAGCGCTGCACTAGGAAGTTCATCCGCAGGTATGTGCTGACATGTCAAATGACACAGCAGTCTACAGGAAGTACCTATAGGGTGTCACCTTTATCAATGATGACAGTGGGACATACCCACAGCCATGCATACAACACAAATAGACATAGAACACAGCAAAGCCTAGGCCATGATACATGAAGCCTCCAGCGTGTATGGATTGAGTGAGAGTACAGCAAGGAAAGATGACTGCCAGGCTATTCAGCAAACACCTGCAGGGGCGTGCAAGACCACCCATAACACGAACATTGCACGGACAATGTTGGGATTTGCAACATACCCCATCTGTATGTGTAAGCTATGCAAATGATGTATTACGTAATACATGAAACAGTAAGCTGTCCGTGCAAGAGCAGAGTTATGTGCAGAAATGTACCCGGATGTTATGTGACTAACGTTTTGCACGTTTCTAAACGGAGCAATGACAGCTGCAAATACAGTATGAATACAGTCAAGAAGCATGCCAATGTCCAAGTCCAAGGCCAGTGGCGGCTTTGTCCATTGGATATCAATGAACCAGTTGTTGTCCTCCCTCGATTCCTGGTGTGGAAGCGTAGCACAGCATCACGAGAACGCGCTGCGCTTCAAAACAAGACATATGGATAATATACATACAAAATGTAGGTTTAGTTAGATGTTAGTACGCCATGCAGATGAATGGCAAGCTGGAGACAACATGGCTACTGCGTACTGGTACTTATGTATGGAAGCGCTCTGTCAGAGTTGTAACGAAGCATTTGTAGGCAATGTGAGGCAAGTGAGGCTGAGGATAGTGAATCACAACATGTCATGCTATATGGGCCAAGCCCCTAGAGTGTAGTGTAGGTTAAGGGGACTATTAGAGTAGAAGATAGGTGACAACATGAGTGTGTATGTACAAAACACTGTAACCTCACTGGAACAGTGTCACATGTGTGCTGTCAGTACTCAGTGGAAGAGGCGTGTCATGAGCTATCCTAGGGAATGTCAGGAGACTGATGGCGTACGCCATGGATACCACCGATGTGACCTGCAAACCTGCCCACAGTGTGTCTGCGCCCGTGCACGCCAGTAAGCCCGAGTAAGCATGTATGCACGCGTGTTAACCTATGTGCGCATGTGGAAGAATGAGTAATCTAGTGTACGAATGGTGAAGCCCGTGTAATGTCGTGTATGCATTTGCAAGCATGTATACATGTGTACTACACACATCACACACATACTGCACACACAGACACACATGCTGTCAATACTACACACATCAATGAAATGGCACATGGATGGAGACTACATCATCAGAAGTAACAGTGCTGTAAATTATACTACAGTGATGGTCATAGCTGCAATGCATCATGTCTGCTGAAGTACACCTGGAAGTAACACACTGTGTGTTAACAGCATGCTAACATCAATACAGTGGAATAAAGCCACCGTGTGCAGCAGCACCAGGTTAGTCAGATCCTGCATCAATGTTACACATCACAGGTGGTGGCACAGGTGACATCATATGCACAGGGTGTGGTGTTAACATGTCCAGAGCTGTCATAGAGCCATCCAATGTACATGTAGGTGTGTGTGTGTGAGGGACACCGGTTATTGCATGGCCCAATGGTGGTGCAATGGATGTGTGTATGTGATAGCCGTAGCTGTTTGTGGTAAATGTGTGTGTCTGCATATACACAGGTACAGCATGTGTCAGCCATATACAGGAGGTTGTGGGACAGTCACAGACCATACCTGCCAGGCTGTAGAGATCCCCATTACTGGCCATAGACACCACTCCATGCATCCAACACAACCCAGTCCTGCACCTGTCAATGTCTACACATACACTCCTGGGATCTGTACCACAACCTGTGGATAAACATGCGTCTGTAATGTTAACCTGAGGTGCATAGAATTGACAGTTACTACAGATGGATATGAACAATACTCACACTCCAATGTAATAACCACTGCTGACTGTTGCCGAGATCTGCATACGACCAGTCAAAGGTGCTGCACTAACATTGTTTCCAATGCCCGTGTAATACCCAGCAACACAATAACCGGTCACTACACATGTATAACCCACGATCACAACAGCACACAGTATGTGCACTATCAAAGAGCCATAGCAGATGTACATACATCCAAGGTGCTCACGTACAGACAATGCAGCAGAGTCAAGAGTGATAATCCCAGCATACATGTCAATATACAATATACATTATATTTATATATATATATATATATATATATATATATATATATATATATATATATATATATATATATATATATATATATATATATATATATATATATATATATATATATATATATATATATATATATATATATATATATATATATATATATATATATATACACACACACACACACACACACACACACACACACACACGCACACACGTGGCAGGGTTTGGAGCAGAACATAAATGTAAGCACTGCACCACACGACAGCATTACGCAGTTACAAAATTCACTACCATGATCAGTGGATCACATCATTCACACAGGCACACTTCTAGCCTGCAGACAGCAGCATCAAAGGCAAAGACGCCGCACGGATGTTATGGAGAGTGAATACTGTAAAAGCAATGTACTGTTGTCATGCAGCTGGAAACACACACACACACACACACACACACACACACACACACACACACACACACACACACACACTTGGCAGGGCTGGGAGTCAAACATACACCTAACTACCCTAACACACTACAGCATGACGCATTTACAGAACGCGCTACCGAGATTACTAAGCACAGCAGTCCCAGAGGCAGACATCTAGGTGCGTGTCATCATCCGCAAAGGCAAAGATGTCGGTAGGAAACTGCTGTGGTGTGCAGCATCTAAAAGCAAGACTGAGTCCCCAGGTGGATGAGAGCATGCACGCAAACACACACACACACACACACACACACACACACACACACACACACACACACATTTGGCAGGGATGGGAGTCGAACATACACTTAACTACCCTAACACACTACAGCATGACGCATTTACAGAACGTGCTACTGAGATTACTAAGCACAGCAGTCCCAGAGGCAGACATCTAGGTGTGTGTCATAATCCGCAAAGGCAAAGACGTCGCTAGGAAACTGCTGTGGTGTGCGGCATCTAAAAGCAAGACTGCGTCCCCAGGCGGACGGGAGCATGCACGCAAACACACACACACACACACACACACACACACACACACACACACACACACACACACTTGGCAGGGCTGGGAGTCGAACATACACCTAACTACCCTAACACACTACAGCGTGATGCATTTACAGAACGGGATACCGAGATTACTAAGCACAGCACTCCCAGAGGCAGACATCTAGGCATGTGTCATCATCCACACTGACAAGGATGCTGACAGGGATTGTATAGAGAGTGATCAGTCTGAAAGCATACAGACATATTACTGTCCCACGGTACACGTAGACAAACACACGGCAGTGGTGTGATCGTGGCAACGTAAGATGTACGGTGCACCAAGACAACATGACATAGTCACGGGACGCCCCACAGACAGTACACCCTCCAAGATAGTCAACCAGTGTGTACTCCATAGGCATCCATCGTGATGTTGAAAATGGACATCTGTTGGCTTGATGACCACCATGGCTATACAGGATGTCAACGGCCATGCACAAAAGGACATCACCGACACAAGGTGTCACTGGGCATGGCCACACGCTTAGTAATACACGTCCGTTCGGGCTGTACTGTGTGTCAATCTACACAATGGCATACTGGGCATGCTCACACACTTAGCAGTTGCAAAGGGCCATCTTGCATGCGGACGGAGTCTCAACTCGCAAGGGTTCAGTTGGGACTGTCATGTGTGTCCATCTACACAACAGCGTACTGGGCATGCTCACACACTTAGCATTTGCAAAGGGCCATCTTGCATGCGGACAGAGTCTCATTTCGCAAGGGCTCAGTTGGGACTGTCATGTGTGTCCATCTACACAACAGCGTACTGGGCATGCTCACATACTTAGCATTTGCAAAGGGCAGTCTTGCATGCAGATGGAGTCTCATTTCGCAAGGGCTCAGTTGAGACTGTCGTGTGTCCATCTACACAACAGCATACTGGGCATGCTCACACACTTAGCATTTGAAAAGGGCCATCTTGCATGCGGATGGAGTCTCAACTCACAAGGGCACAGTTGGGACTGTCATCTGTGTCCATCTACACAACAGCATACTGGGCATGCTCACACACTTAGCATTTACAAAGGGACATCTTGCATGCAGATGGAGTCAAGACACGGAAGGGCACAGTAAGGCATAACTGTCCCCACGCACAGAGTGGTCACACACATGCAGTGACCAGCACACACTTAGCTGCCATCACAGCTATCACAGGTGCAGATCCCAGATGTACACACTGCAGTCTACACTGTAGCCCCCGAGACATCACCATGTCATTGCTGCAGCAGTACACAGCCATACATTACCACAACACCATGTGACACATGACCAGTGGTCTGTACAGAGGTCTACAGCAACTGTGCAGGGTACACATGTACTGAAAGGGTTCCAGCAGGTGTTATGCATTGCAAGTATACCACTATACATGACCAGGTCAGCTCAAGACATACCCGGGGCGCCAGGTGGTACACAGCTGTGACACATGAGTGTTGCTGTACACCAACAAATACGCATGTTTGGATATGTCAAACATATGATTGTAGTGGATGTGTGCATGAACCACACACAACACATATGTACATAGCTAAGCCTTTGCTGTCCCCCGTGCAGAACAGTGGCCTAAGCAATCATACGCACACAAATGGAAGGTGGGTCCATGTCTGTTGAATGCTCACAGTACAGGTGGTAGCAATGTCGGAGGACACATTCCCCTGTAGTAGTCGCCCATGACACCCGTGATATCATACCACAGTCCATGTGTCATGTATGTCAACACACATGTCCACCAATAGCAATGCATACAAACATATCTACAGGAGACACATGTAGGACCAACAAACATGTACAATCTGTACTGTGCATGCAGCAACCATGCATGTGCAGTGGCCGATGTCCATACCACAGCTGTGCCCAACTACAACATGCTGTCGCAATGCAGTCCCATCATTGACACCTGTATATGGTGACATACAGACAGTACAGTTGGTTGTACATCCAGTATGGAGGGATCTGTGTACATAACATGGTGATCCACCTGTGTAGATGTATTTGTGCCAGGGATGGCTCACAGGTGTGTCACATGCCACCCTACCATGCTATGTGCAAACAGTATGCTATGTCACTGTTACTTGATGGTGATGACTTAACGCATACACAGCGGTCAGGTATAGCCAACTGTATGTCACGTGCCACCTGTATCACTGACATCCACCCGTGTGCACATAGCTACACAATTGCCAGACATAGCGTTGGTACACATACTGCGGACAGTACCGCTGCATGTTCATCAAACAGATCATCTTATGGCAGGTGTATCATTCCCAGCACTGTCATGTGTGTCTGCTTGTGTGACCACACATGCCACATATGGTGGGGACTATGTCCCAGATGTAACACATCCCTGTACACCGTTGTACAGATCTGTACATACTGCAGTGTGGAAAGCATGAGGTCGGCAGGTGTGGTGCATCACACACATCGGCTATCCGTACACACATAGCTGGTTACCACAGTGTGTCTGTGTATGTATGTATGGCTGTCTGGTGCTTGGTGTGAGGATGTATGCTAGCATACTGTGGAAACAGGATCACTAACTCCTCATGGTGATGCAGTCTACTACCCTGTTGATGCCATCAGTCCCAGCCATACTGGCTACCTGTGCATATCCCCTCTCTGTGCCACGTCGTGTGGGTGCAAAGTACTGCGAGGGTGATGGCAACATAGGCACGGGTCCAAACATGAACACTATGGGGTGTGTTATAATGCTGTAGACCCCGTGAATGTGGCCATGTGCCTGTACTGTGACAGGGTATTACTGCTACACAGTGTGGCCTCATGCTATCAGTTGGCCTCTAACGTCATCATTGGCCTGACCGCTGTGTACAACCCCTGCACCATGTCAACATACCTGTAATGTTTCCCGGTATGTATGTCACATCTCTGTCCACTGTAGCCTGTTCAACTGACCACATGCTTCAGGTGCAGTATATGTGTGGACATCTGTGTCATGTTCGAACATCTGTGTCATGTCTGACTGTCCAACAGTCAGGTTGAGGGTGCGTTTAGCATGCTGATATTGCCATACGTGCCTGTGAGTACTCCACAGTTACACATGGGGGACTGCAAACACTGCTACCTGTAGGCACATGCCAGTACACCATAGGAGGGAACCAGGGCATTGCCAACATGCTGTTACTGTTGTAACCAAGACACATACTGTGAACATATCACAATGTATGCTGCACCTGGACTACAATGTATGACTGGTGCATGTTGACAGTACACCACTGATGTCACATGCACATCTTTCAGTATTCACACACATCCAATGCAACATACACATCCCTCAATATGCATACACAGGTAATGTGAGATACACCTCTCACATCTCAGTATTCACACATGACCAATACAACATACACATCCCGCAATATGCATACACAAGTAATGTTAGATACACCTCTCTAGTCTGTTCACCCTGTGCATCAGACCATATGAGCAAATCCTTGCACCAATGGTGTGGATGACAGGGATGTGGCACAAGCTTCATCATATGCACAGGGTGATACTGTTTGCCAGGGGCATAGGCTGCACCAATGGATGACATCATGTGTGTGGGTAAGGGCCAGTGATTTGAATGGACATGTCTGTTCTGTATGTATGTGGGTGTTGTGGAGCCCTACAGTTGTGTTCGCTGTGTGCGTGTATGTGTGCGCACAGTTCTGTCATTTGTGAGGCCTACACAAGGGTATTATGGACAGCTCCAGAATGTACAGACCAGGTTGTACAGCTCACTGTGACCGGACATGGCCATGTGTCCTGTGCCTGCCAGGGGTTGCACGGGCACTACCAGGCAGAGGTACAGAATGGCTACTGTCTGACGACACATGGCCACTGGAACCGTGTCCCCACCGGGAATGTCCAGGGCCACGTCCACATGGCCTGCTGTGACCTGGTGTGGACATCACAGCACCAGCTGCACTGCTACTGCTACCGGCACTATGGGAGTGGCCATGTGAGGTGGCACACATGCGTTGACCTGCACTAGGTGGTGTAGCTGGCCTACATCCATATGTCCTATGCCTCACCCCTACCAGATGTTCCAGCACAGACAGCTCATGCTCATGGATTGCCATGCCACAGTCGAGGATTCTGACCATGTCACCCAATCACCTGTCCAGAACATCAGCAAGCTGCTGTTGAGCACCTGCCAATGCCTGGATGTTGTTGTTTAGGGTACTGTTAGCAGCCCTCTGCAGCCTCTGCTCTTCTCTGTTCTGCCATTCGGCACGTGCCTGTGCCGCCATTACAGTCTGGAACATACGTCTGGTGATCCCAGCTGCTGCGCTATGTCCTGCAGGTGCATGTCTGCCAGAGGTCCTCCAATGAGCAGCTCCAGCAACATGCCTGTGTGGCACTTCTGCAGTCAATATACTGCCAACATGGTGTGGAGACACAACTTCTGTAGCCACCACACGTTCCTGTTCAACGCTAACAAACGATGACTGTCCTTCCTTTATGGCCACTGTAGATGCAGTATGTGTTGGCAGCTGAACTGTGTGCGGGGAAGAGGGGGACATAGCTGGGATGGCAATCGTTGGCACAGATTCTGCCCCTGACATCCCTGCCTGTACCTCGTGCATATGTTCATCACTACTAGCATCTGTGGGGACACTATCAGATGGACCACAGAAGAGTAACGCACCTACATCACCTGTGAATGCAAAGAAATACTCTACATTACAATAGACACACCAACACACACACACACACACACACACACACACACACACACACACACACACACACACACACACACACACACACACACACACACACACACACACACACACACACACACACACACACACACACACACACACACACACACACACACACACACACACACCGACACACACTGACACACCATGCATGTGAGATGACAGATGGCATGCAGCATGCTTGTGATACAGCTGACAGCATGCAGCTCAGACATCAGTAGAGTTTGTAAGCATACCCCCTGGAATGCACACTACAGCATGCAGGTGTCATATCATTATCCATGCAATTCACACGAATATGGTAGTATGCATGCATCCCCGTGATACACCATGTGGACCAGAACAGGATAACAGTACACATGGCTGACGTGACCTTGACATGTAATCTGCTGACATGTTCATTAACATGCATGCATGCCTGACACAATGGTGTCATGACACATGTACAGCATTGTACTCGGAATCACATTGTGGTGTTGTCCATATGCCCTACAGATAGAATGCATGTTGAGCAAATATGCATGGGCATGGTAGGGGACTGGGCCATCTACATTGCTGTACAGTGTGATGTACAGACACTGTGCCATTGCATGGCATCATGAGGCATCTATATTGCTAAACAGTGCATGTTATGTACACATTGCATATCCAGAACTACATGCATACCCAAGACATACCTGTGGATTGTGACCTATGATGGTGAGGTGTATACACACCCAACCATGCTGTGTCATGTGTCAGGTCACTGGAGGACATACAGATGGCACCCCTGCACAATGACTACAGAGTGTTAGCTGCCTTGCAACCATGTCCACACATAGACCTGTCACGTCACCATTTCACACATGACATTGATGTACCACACACACATGGTGCACAGCTGACAGTGATGCCCTATGGCAGGGGGGAAAGGCACTGTTTCTGTGGCCTGGTGTCACTGTCAGTGGAATCTGTGAAGGTGACTACAGTCGTGCTATGACACAGACAGCATGTTCAACACATCTTATGAGGTACATGTCACTGACACCTCCGCTAGCTGTGCACAAGCAGTTATGATGTGCAGCGTACCACATCAACTGTACAATTGGTCTTGTACAGCTGTACTTGGACCATGTGTGGACAAAGTGGGACAGGGTGTATCCACATCCCATCTTCTGTGTGGCTACGTGTCTCTGGCCATCCCCCATGGCCATGTGTGCACATGTGTTGGTCATGTATGTGATGGCCGTCTATTACACATGTCTGTGTTGTCCCATATGACATACACCCATAGATGTTGGTTATGTCACCATCCACAGGGCTATGCAGACAACAGGTGTATGTGGGGTATGGGTTATGGGGAATTGTGACAATATTGCAACTAAAATGCTACGTGTCTCGGACATGTAGGATGGAACATCACCATGTGTGAAACCTTTGCATATAACACAATGGTGATGCCTGTGGTCTGCCCATATCACAGCTCACTGTGCAGTTCTGGTTTGTATACCACACATTCTGTTCCACTGTATAGTACATATGCCTCCATTGTAGAACACTTCCACCATTGTATGCACAGCTGGACACACATGTAGCAATGACAAATACTGTAGTTTCATGTCTGTGTATCATTTCAGTTGTATATATTGTACATGGGTGGCCTGTGTGGATGATGGGTTTATGGATATACTCCACATACACAACATACACAATAGCCACTATGACCATGATGCTCATGGATATGTGCACACACGCGACTGTGTGTGGCATGTGCTTGGGGGTTGCATTCCCAGACCGGACACTCACCATGCTTTGGGATATGTTTCCTATGTACATCACGCATGGACAGTGAGTAGCAGTGTTCATGTGATACCTCGCTTGCTGGATGGTGGACACATGTACGCCAGGGATCACTGCAGTGGCTGTAATGTGCAGTGATGCAGGTTACACATGGCTCTTCTGTTCACAGGACACTACCCTGGAGAGGTGCCACTGGTGTGCACACTGTAGTTGTTGTTACACATTGACTTGCCAGACTGCATGGTGCACCACTATGAACCTGTGCAGCTATTACATGTCCTTTGTGCATGGTTACTGGTATAGCCCTTCCAGTTAGATTGGCTGTCTTGCTATTACAATGTACCATGACTATGGGCCATATGTCTACTGTTATTGTACATGCCAATCATGTTCATGTTTGTCTTGTCACATCTCTTCCACTATTCCAGTATGGGAGTAATGTTTGCATCCTTCGCAAATGCACAGAGTGGAGTACATAGTTATTTCATCATAACTGTTTATACCTATCTTAATTACATAGTACTCACATCACTATATGATACCTTTGTTATGCATCATATGCCTGTTCTCCTGTGTAACATATCTGACGTATCAATCTACTGTACTATACATTACACATGTTTTACATGGTATCTCATAATTCAACCATTACTTGCACAGAGGGTTCACCTTAGACATGTCATTGACGTTATATGCCCATACACATGCGTACTGTTACAGTATATTTACATATACTATCCCATGCTATGGCACATACTTATTGGACATACCCTGCCACTGACAGCGAGTCATATGACATTGTTCTATTTAATGCCATCATGTTGCATCCCTTGTGGTGTCTGTGCTGTTTACCATGTGGCCCACTGCTGGACGCACATCTTCTACAAGCATTGGTACGATCAGCGAGACATCACTACATAAATATCATTCCCCACTTTATGCATGGTGGACACTGTTAATTACTGCAAACCAGGCTATGCATACACTGACATTACGTAATTCAGAACATACTATACATACAGTTAGTGTTATACATACCTTGATATTGTTCTGGTGTTTTGTCTCTATCTCGCTCCTCTGTATCACTCTTTCAACTGTTGTACGGTATGAGCATACAGTTTGCATATCTGGCAAGTCATCCTTATATATGTCTATACCTGCAACATGTGGTTTACTGCCGCCAATTGGTGGTCCAGTGTGACTAATTACATGCACTTCAGCTGTGCAGCTACTGCATTCGCCAATTACGCGGCAGCAGTGGGGTATAATTGAATTCTCCACCTGGGCGTTGGCCATTTGCTCTGCCTTCGGGGAGATGGCCTGTATTGTGTTTTGTTGTGTGTAATTGCAACTGCTTTGTGTAGAGCCAAGTCTATTTTGGGGTCATGTCCCCCGTGGATTGTGTGTGATTCTACCTGTGACTGTACCTGTCATCCCACCCGTCTGATAAAGGACTATTGCAAACACCTGTAACATCGCCGTTTGTACTGCTATACGGCGGATACAATTTTGCATGGTGCCTTTAAATGTCTCTCACAAGGTATGTCAATGGTTCAGCAGATGCAATTAACTAACTAGATGTTTGGGCTGTGGTTACGGTCTGTATTGCTATTGTTTACAGTGTGGGGGATATAGGCGGGTGTACGTAGCATATACGGTTTTGTGGGGCTTGCATTTCTACGTAGTCCATATATATGTGTGGGCCCTTCCTAATTACTGTGCTATCACTTAATAGACTTCTATTATGGGAATTTACTGTGGGCCGTTGTTAATTGGTTTCAATATGGTATGCATGTACGGTTGATGCTTCCATACCTCCGGATGTACGGCGATATGTGCAGAGATATTTGTAAATGAATGCTATCCCATGTATGTCTGACCCAGATATTTGCTGTCATTGCAGTGGTGTTGGTGTCAGACCCTCTGTCACATGGCTTGCCACCTTTTCATGTGGCCATAGTTGGACACTTGCGGGTCACACAGTGGTGTTTACAGGCTGACATATGGCCACGGTCAGTACACGGGATAGCACATACTTTTATCCTCATTACAAACCTATTGTTCTTGGTCCTTCACTACGTATCAGTTTGCATGTAACATTTCCGTTTCTTACATACAGGCATGAGTATTTCCTGCAACTATTGCATATTATGTGGGACATACTAATGTCCTACACTCACGGACAGTTGCCCTTTCTAATGTTTCATGTCAGGTCACACCTGCCCAGGGGGGTCCGTCCCTCCCGATGTGGCACAGGTATTTACCGCATGCCTACGGATAGCCATACCCACACCTACCGTAGTCATCTACCTCTGAGTTGCCACCTACAGACACACTATGCGGACACACATGACACACTTTAGTCACACGGGAACACACATGGCACCCTTATCACACACATACACAGGCTACATCACACACAACCACAGTTGTACACGGTACCTACGTGGTCTGCACCGCTGACAGTGGTGACTACATGTCCTTACTATCGTCCTATTGCTTGTGGTTCTACTGTACCAGTACTGTGTTCTTTCTGTCTTTCATCCTCCTGGTTATGCATGTTGGTGTGTGACACGTTCCATAGTTGGCGGTATCCTGTTTATTTGTACCTCAAAGGTATTTAGAATGTCGTCGACCTATCTATATATTTACAGATGCCAGTGGCCCCTTGTATATCGACATATATCACACTATCGCCCTTTCTATCTGTATTATATATGTGCATATATATATATATATATATATATATATATATATATATATATATATATATATATATATATATATATATATATATATATATATACATATCTCGGACAGGGGTGGTAACAGGCACGCTACGCCTTTCATTGTGTGTTTGTCAGTGTATACTGTGTTTCCTAGACTCCGCATGTTTGTGTCTGTACCTGTCATATTACACACCTGCCATAGGTTATGATTACCTCCCATCCCACTTTGTGAGGTACAATCCCTCTTTGTGCAGTTGTTTCCTGCAAAATATTTGTGAACATAGCAAATGTCCTGTGACTTTGGGACAAACATATTCCCTATAGTTTATGTCATTGTTGCATGTCACCCTTATTCTGTATCTGACCCGCCTACATGTTACAGGACACGGAACACGTACCTGTGACCATTACTAAACTATAAGCTTTTTATCTATGCCAAACACTGTTGTTCTGGTTTTCATCCTGGCCGGGTGTGTGTCGTCCTGCTGACATCTGGCATATGTCCCACATTGGTCATTTGAACTGTGGCAACCCTACCGTACATACATCTTGCCTAGCAATAGTGTTGGGTGATTGTGTACATGACTGCCTGTTCCACTCCTGGCAGTGGTCATTTTACCCTTCAGAGCAGGTGCTATTTGTTCATGGGTGACTAATGCTGGTGTCACCTGTCCTGTACATCATTGACCGTGATCTGCGCAGTGGTCGGTGACACTTAGCCCTGTTTCGTGCATATCCGTATAGTCATATTTAAACATCGCTTACCAGCTGTGGGCAACGCTTATTCCCGCTAACGTGTGCTACACATATTCTGATGACCTCCATCCGGACTGCATTACCAGTGCCGTCGGGATTATGTTACATCCCTTGCGGGACGTGGGACCGGGAACATGCACGACAGTCACTGCATGTACCACTTGGACATCTGGGGGTTGTACATGAATTATGTAAATTTGTATGTGCAGTACACTACAGCAATTACACCACACTACACTCACATGGATGACTCTGTTAGTTTACAACTTGATGGGTCCAGTTAATGGTATGTCCATGTGATGTTTACTGGCTGTACTCCAGCACTGGGTATGTATATCACAATTAGGTACACCCGATAATTTGCTATACCTTCATACGACCGTGGATGCAGCATGCCAGGGTGACTAATGCCTGTCATGGGTACATCCCCTGCCTTGACACTCCATCTATGATTACATTTTGTGGAGCCCCTCAGTAATGCGGCGGGTAATCCATGATGACTGTGTGTAGGACAGTGCTTACACACATGTGCTCCTGCGATTGTCTCTGCTCCAGTATGCGACAGTTGCTTACTCGATGTTGTGGCGACGGGTGTCACTGTTTGCCCCATTTGGTGTTTTGCCTCTGACAATTGGGTGTGTACCTACCAATGTACCTGGGAACCTATACACACAGCACCAACAGATGCTGATGGGCGCATCTACTGTTCAGGTGTTGACAGTTCCGTGTTCCCATGGCTGTTGCTTGTACAATGTTTGACGGCTGCCTATGTAGGATTCCACAGTGGGCCACCTATACATCACAATTTACAGGTAGTCATGTTTGCGTGCCATCCATGTTACTGTGTGCAGGTGGGGAGGGGTGTCAGTCCGTGGGAGCCTACACTGTCAAGGTATGTGCTATACATTCCCTCTTTGCCAAGGCGTAGGCATATTGGGCACACCTCCGTCTGCCTACTGGGGCTGGCACAGTGTGTTCGTGGTCTGGATCGCTCTGTGCCTGTGTTGGCCTTGCACTTGTGGTGGGTTGCGAGGCCCTCCCCCATTATGACCCTGTTGCAGCTGTTTCCGCAGGATCATATTATGTAGCATGGCACATACTATGAAGATGTGGGCACACATGCCTGGAGAGTACTGCAAGGCTCCACCAGATGTGTCCAAGCACCGGAACCATGATTTTAGCATCCCAAATACACGCTCTATGATGATTCTGGTTTGTGCGTGTGCCTCATTATGGTGTTCTTGCATTGGTGTGTGTGCATTTCTGATGGGGGTCATCATCCGTGGCTCCAGTGCATAGCCAGCATCCCCCAGAAGGTGACCTTGTGGGATGTCCCCCCTGGCAAATACCTGATACAGCTGTGAGGCATGCCAGATATGGGAGTCGTGATAGTTTCCAGGGCTGCCAGCACACACATCCATGATAATGCCCTGGGCATTGCACACGACCTGGCAGTTGATGGAGTGGAATCCCTTGCGGTTTATGTAGCACCTACCATACTCACCGGGTAGTGACTTAATTTGTATGTGCGTGCAGTCTATCGCACCCAGTACCTCTGGGTAGTTTGCCACATGGTGGAAGTGATGCATATTGCTGGCCAACTCCTCCTGAGTTTGGGGAAATGTATATGCTCATTGGCATGTGGTAACATGGTATCCAGGAACTGGTGTAGTACCCTGGATGCCGATGCCTGTGAGATCCCCATTATATCTCCAGTTGGCCTTTGAAAGGTACCTGTGGCTAGTATTTGCAAGCTTACACATACCTTTGTGTCCACTGGGATGGGTTCCCCTCTGTTGTTTCTCTTTCGCAGGCGTGGTCGGCACAGCTCTACTATTTGCTGTAAGATGTCCCTGTCCACCCTGTAACACTCTACTATCTCCAGATCATGTAGCCCCTGGTAGGTTACCCTTGGTCTGAACACTCTTCTCCTCCTCAGAGGCCTACGGTGGTTGTCGGCATCATCTTCCACAACACCGTCGGCCTGTAACACATGCTGATGAATTACAGCTATGGCAGCTCCCAACATGTACATTTTAAAAGTTCCCCATCTGTTTACACCTATGGTGCGGTGTTTGGGAATACACAGGTGTGTGTTGGTGCTTTCACACTTCTGCTGTGAACACTGATGATGTCATAGGGTGTGTATGTACAATCATTGCTACAGGGTATCTTCTGTGTTTTATTTATGAAACCGCTATTGTGCTGCCTTTGGTGTTGCATTACATTTGGATGCCGTGCTTACTTCCTGCCCTTCCGTTTACATTTGTGCACATTACACCTACCATTTGCTGGCATGCATACAGCTGCCTGCTTTCATTTGCACTTTACTAGACCTGGCTTATCTTGCGTAATGTGTGCTATTGCCGATCTACTGTGGGTTTGCTTTGCTCTGCTATGACAGTTCTCCTATCTTTGCATTCCAGGTCCTCCACACCTTTCTTTGCAATCCTATGCCTCCCCTATCCTGTTTTGCAGGTTTCTGCATGTAGGCTTGTCTACTGCTGTCGATTGGCCACCGTGTGTTGATTGGTGTTAATTGCTCATTACTATGCCAACTACCCTGTTTTGACATTTCCTTCTTTTCTTCCCATGACCTTCCTGTTTGTACTATTGTTCGGGTGCATGCATCTGCTTACCGGGTTTCGGGCACAAGTTCATCCCCGTACACATGCGCTTTCGGGCACCATGTGTGCTCTCAGCTAAACAGTGCTATACCCTCCTCCCCACCCCTGTCCTTCAGCTTTGCTTAGCAATGACCAGGCCAAATTTGCATTGCTCCAATGTACTTATTGATATGGTGACACACCCCTCTGCTAATGTCATGTATCATCTTTGATACACTCCTCATTATTATAGCACTGTGCCGTCAGGTACATCCTTAATCCGGCGGGACGTTTGCGATTCAGTATTACCTGCCTCATTTTCATGGCATTGACTACTAATTCATGGTTACAGTGCCGAACACTGTCGCTGGCCTCTAGCAGCCCTTGCGCCTTGCTTGTGGTGTGCCATGCCTACCATTTCATATTATGGTGCAATCCTGATTTGTCTTTCATTGCGATTTTCTGCCATTTTTATATATTTCCTTTGTATTCCTGTTTGCACACACATGCTCTGCGGTTGTACTGTGCGTTACTGTGGACATGACATTAAATGTTGTTTTTTAGGTGTTGTGCATCTTTTCTTGTGCCATTGGCTGTGTATTTCTCCATTGGCATATGTTAACTTTGTAATACATGTGTGTGGTCCGCTTCCATAACTCCGTGTTTTTTGGTTTACATTTCCATGGGCTTGCGCTACGCCTGCACCACTTCGTGAATCACTGTATGCCTTCATTAGCATGGTGCGACACTGCGCATGGGGTGATTTGCATACCTATGCCGAGGGCTGCGTAGCTCTGGTGTATGCCGGTAGTGCACGTGGGATTGGTTCGTACCTGAATCGCTCGGCAGACATATTTGGCATTATGCTGCCTACGCTATGCCTGCGCCTGGCGCAAGCTTCATGAATCCAGGGGATAGTGTATTCTGCTATTAATGGGTAAGTTTTGTGTCTATTTTGTTCATAATATGAATTCTGAGTGTTCACCAGACTTCTATGCAATGACAATAGTTATTTGTTTGTTGTATATCAGGCTGTGATTGTTGCTTCTTTAATATTATGGTTGTGAAACTGCTATGTTAACATTATGAGCTCTGAGTTTTTAACAGATTTACAAGCCGTGTAATGGTTATGACAGCAGTGTTTTATTTATTTACTATAAGTTTTAATATTCTATGCTGATTGCCTCTAACAAAATGTAGTTTTGTTCTATGCTCAGTTCTAGGTTATTTTAAAACATGTTTTTGTTACAAGTGCACTATGCAAATGGGGAGTAAGTGTTGTTATGTTTCATTGCCTCATTTTTTAATTGCTTAATTGTTTAATTACATTTTAACTAGATCGGTTTGCTGGTTCTTATACAGTTGTGTGTAGGAATTCTTTTCAGGATCTGAGGAAGGCACACGCCAAAAGTGCTTATCTTGTTCTTGTTTTTGTTGTATTAAAGTTCCAGTTTTATGTCTATGGTGTTACGCTCCTTTTTTGTTTTCTTCTAGTTTGTGTACTGGAGCGTTCTTTGGTGGTGCTACTGGATTTTGGTACTGTTTTCGTGTTTATATCGGTAACACCGCACATAGACTGAACAATGTATTTCTCCAGCAACCAGTATTCTGCTGATTCAGTCACTAAGAGGGTAGTGACTGATATAATTACAAGCAACGTTAACTCTCTTCTGAAGCTTAATTTGGACAGCACGAAGTTATTGATGCCCATTGATTCAACAAATGACTTAGGTTTTGAAGAAATATTCAAAACAGTGGAGAAGGCAGCCTAACGTTTAAAGTGTTTGCAATGGCAATGCTTTCACATGGAGGTGTGCCTTCATCACCAGCTGATTCCCCATGGACTAAGAGTTAAATGTATGCCTAGCTACAGAAATACCTACCCGGAATTGTTAGCTAAATGGCAGGCGATCAACATCCACACCACCTTCAGTTACATGAAGCTACTTATTGACTTCTTTAGGCCACAAGAATAAGAGATTAATAAAGTCATTGAAAGTAAACAAAAGGAGCTAGAATCTACGGATTTGTCTGAAGCTAATTTGCATAGGTTGGAGAACTTGCAAGACAGACTAACAGTCTATGAAGTCAAATTGAAGGAACAGAAGAACCAGAAGTTACTAAGGGATTATAATGATATTAAACAAAGCCACCTTTTTGAATGGCCTAGAGCCCCTAGGCAGGGTGACAAGAGGAGTGAAAATGAGGTCACTGCAGCCAACCAGATGCATAAGAGGTGAGATGAAACATGCTATGAAGTGACAGTTCGAGCTGAGGTTAATCAAGAGAATGGAGCCCATACTGATATAAATGTAACCAATGGGAGTGTGTGTGCTCAAAATGATGATTTAGAATGTTTGACTGTAGGAACCCTTGAGGTTTCCATGGAGCAAGTCAACAATACAACAAATGCTCCTAATCCTATTTGTATGAATGAATCATCCTCTATGCCCATTATACAAGCAGGAGCCGTACCCAAAAAAGGATCAATACATCTACCTATTGAACAGCAACTTCTTTTTTTAGTACATGTGAAGGAGCCACGTGTATGCAGACCTGCAGGCAGGTAAAGGAAGAGAAGGAAAGGTCTGTGATGAATTCCTTAGTTTTTACTATCTCGAATAGTATTCTGTAAAAAGAGTTTGTTACTCTACTTGAGAAAGGATTAACTTTTATACCAGCTTTACGTTCACTGCTGCATGAATTTGTAGCTGATATAAAGTGTTTTGGACGTAATGTGACATTAAAACATATTTTGGGGTCCAATGTTAGATCAGATTATGACTTTGAAAGGCCACCTAGGAAGCCTAGCACGTTTGTTCCAGTAAGCCATCCTATGGTTGAGATTTTTATGCGCTTATGTGAGCGAGAACTAGCCAAAATTAGAACAGATGGCAAAGGTAAACATTATCAGAATTTGACCAAAGAAGAATTAGATGCTTTAAAAGAACTACAGACTAGAGTGGATTTAACCATTAGACCAGCTGACAAAGGAGGAGCTGTGGTGGTTATGAGTACAGATGATTATAATGAAAGTATGTTTGATATGCTCAGTGTTCGAGCAACATACTTAAGAATTATAAAGAAAGAAGTTGATGTGATGAAAAGGAGGATAGAAAATGTACTTTATGAGATGCTTATGAATAGGGGTATAACAAAGGAACTATACAAATTTTTCGTAGTAGAACATCCTGTCATACCTATCATCAATGGACTGCCAAAAATTCATAAAAACAGCTCTAAACCACCCATGCATCCCATAGTAGTAGGCCGAGGATGGTCAATGGAACCCCTCTCAGTCTTTTTGTAAAATGAGCTGAAAAAGCTATTGAGTGATTACAAGAATATAGTGAAAGATACGGCACAGTTCCTACAGCATTTACAGGAAGCCACTACTAACATCTATGACTTCTCCCATTTGCTATTAGTCACTATGGATGTTCATAGTTTGTTTACATCGATTCCTAACTCATATGGTGTTGAAGCCATAAGAGATTTGTATAGAGAAAGGAAATTAGACTCCTAAGTTGTCTGCAGCTTATTGGAACTGGTGCTAGAAAACAATTTATTTGTTTATGGAGATAGCTGCTATTGGCAGAAGTGGGGGTAGCTATGGGTACCCCCTGCACGAATAGCTATACTAATCTCCTGTTGGCCCGGTGGGTAGAACTATGGGCACTGAATGTAAACTTCCAATGGAAAGGGAATGTTCTCCTCTATAATAGATTTATTTTATTTTATTTATTTATTCCAGTATGATGACCAGGGAGGTCCACTGGGCTCAGGGAGCCCGTTTTCAGTGCAGGCCCAGAGACAAAAGCTCCAATAATACATAGGTACATGAATAATTACTAAGAAACTTTGCATTACTGACAAATAAACATATGGCATTCATAAAGAAACAAACAATTACAATTTGGTTTAGGTGTAAAAGACAGGCAAATGGCCTTGAGGCTAGATTTTACAATATAGTTATTTATACATAATACAAATGAGCAAGGTTAGCTAGGTGAGAGGTTAGCCAAGAGTAAAAGTGGAGGAGATCTTGAGAGATATAGGGTGAAGAGTACAGTTGCATTTCCTGTTTGAGTAAAGGTGAGAATGAAGAAGAGTTTTAAAGTTTTCGAGGTTATTGCAGGTCCTAAGAGTGGAGGGAAGAGCATTCCATTTTTGGCTAAGGTGAAGGAAAGCAGAAGTTGACCAGCTGGGTGCTTGGGTTTGTGGATGGTGATTAGGTTTTGGTGGGTAGATCTAAGAGTTCTATGGGGAGTATATGGTTGGAGGATACTGGAAAGTGCATGGCACTTGGTAGGTTGGAATAGTAGTCTATTGGCAGTCATGATTTGGTGAAAGTCAAGTTGGTTATGGAGTTCAAGCCAGTTTAATGAGTGAAGGGAGGAACAATGATGAGAGGAAGAATTGGCTTTGGTAGCAAATCTGGAGATATTATTGTAACATACTTCTAGTTTGGAGGATAGTGAGGAGGATAAATTAGTAAGCAGAGAAGCGCCATACAGTAGAGAGGGAAGGAGATAAGTAGTGGCAAGAGTTAGTCTGGTAGCAGGAGAGAGGACGTGGTTGTTTCTATAAAGTAGGCCAAGTTTTATGTGGGTTTTCTTTATGTTTAGCTGGACGTGAGTATTACATTTTAGGTGTTCATCAATGGTTACACCAAGATGTTTGGCGGAGGGAACAACCTCTAAAATGGAGTTGTTATGGCTGGTTATTTGGAATGAGTTTTTATCAATATGATTCTATGGGCTGGAAGTGAGGAAGAAGTCCAAAATTTGGTGGATTTTTTATCACAGACTACTTCGTTTTTAATATTCAGTGTTAAGATGTCCAGAACAGATATTGAATTTCTGGATGTCAAGACCCTATTGGATCCTATTGAAAGGATAAATACTATGCTGTATCAGAAACCTATGTGGAGGAATCATATGGTGCATTTTTCCAGTACACACCCGAGACATATTTTCCGCAATGTGATTGACAACCAAGTCACTCGAGTGTCCAAGCTTTGTACTCAGGATGATACTTTTCTCATGGAAAGCAATAAACTGTTATAAGGTTTCAAGGATCCTGGTTATAGGCCAACCAGAGAAGGAATAACAATAGATCGTGCAAGAGATCTGAGAATGAATAAGGGTAGACCCGACTACTCTCAACAGTATATTAATGGAATGACAAGTGAAGTGATGAAAGATGACAGAATGCATCCTAATGTAGGGCAGGGGACCATGAGGGTCAGCCTTACTTATAGTAGTGATAATTCTACAATATGTAAAATAATCAAAAAATAATGGCCTGTGTTAACATCAGACAATAGACTGAAAGAAATAGTAGGGACTACACCTCATTTTAGTTTTATGAACAAGAAAAATCTAAAGAGGTTCTTCTTCTTCTGGCTTTTTCCAGTTAGGGGTTGCCACAGCGGATCATCTATCCGCTCTTGATTGTCAGTGGAGTTTTAGGGTGTAGAGTTGCCAGCCTTGCACCCAACCTTCCACAGAAGACACACACACATGCACACACTCACACCTAGGGCCAATTTAGAGTCCGATCCACCTACTGCATGTCTTTGGGATGTGGGAGAAAACTGGAGCACCCAAAGGAAACTCATGCAAACACAGGGAGGACATACAGACTCTGCACGGAAAGCATCCCAGCCAAGAATCGAACCAGCGAACCTCTTGCTGTGAGATGGCAATGCTAACCGCTGCACCACCACCGCAGCCCCAAAAATCTAAAGAGGTTGCTTTGCAATAAAAGCTGCAAAGCCAGAAGGAATGAACATACACGTTCTGGCACATGGAAATGTGGCAGTTGTAAAGCCTGTACTGTTATCAATACCAGTAATGTTTTTACACATACAGTTACAGGAAGGACATACCATTTTTTTGGAAATGCCAACTGTAATAGTAAGAATGTGGTATATGTTGCTACCTGCACTTTTTGCCCATGGTTCTATGTGGGCAAAACAAATAGGCTGTTAAAAGAAAGATTTGTTAAGCACCAATCTGATATATGCATTAAGGTTGTTACGAATGCGTTCTATGCTCATATTCGATATAATGCCACTCTACATTTAGATTTATGGTCCTTGCAATGGTTCATCCAACTATAAGAGAAAGGGATGTAAAAAAATAAATGGAAATGGAAGAATCTAAATGGATAATGGACTTAAGGGCTGATTGTTTCCCAGGGCTTAATGGTGTTGTTCCACTTAAACCGTTCCTAAAGGAGTGAAGATTGAATTTTTGCCATTAAAGAGGCTCATTATATATTTATTATTTTTTACTTTCTATCCGTCTTTGTTACAGATGTCAGCTCTGTAATATTCCTTCTGTATACTTTCTATAGAACAGGTGTTTATGCAAGCTTTCATTTCTTTTAGAGATGTGAACATGACATCTTTTTAAGTTTGGAGTTATAGTGTATTTTGCTATTAATGGATGAGTTTTGTGTCTGTTTTGTCCATAATATAAATTCTGAGCGTTCACCAGACTTCTATGCGATGACAATAGTTATTTGTTTGTTGTATATCAGGCTGTGACTGTTGCTTCTTTAATATTATGGTTGTGAACCTGCCATGTTAACAGTATGAGCTCTGAGTTTCTAACAGATTTATAAGCTGTGTAATGGCTATGACAGCAGTGTTTTATTTATTTAAAATAAGTTTTAATATGCTATGTTGATTGTCTTTAACAAAATGTATCTTTGTTCTAAGCTTAGATCTAAGTTATTTTAAAACATGTTTTTGTTACAAGAGCACTATGCAAATGGGGAGTAAGTGTTGCTATGTTTCATTGCCTCATTTTTTAATTGCTTAATTGTCTTTTAATTAGATTGGTTAGCTGGTTCTTAAATAGTTGTGTGTAGGAATTGTTTTCAGGATCTGAGGAAGGCACATGCTGAAAGCGCTTCTCTTGTTCTTGTTGTATTAAAGTTCCAGTTTTATGTCTATGGATTTTTAAGTCCTCTGAGGAAAAGGTGAACTGTCCTGTTTCTGATGGCTGCAAATTTCCATCACCAGACTGGTTGTCCTCCAGGTTGCTGTCTGACCTGCAAGTAAGGTTGAAATCATTTTCTTTTTAGTCAGGCTGACATGTACCAGTCCTTTGGCTTCACACACATTGGCCAATTGGTTCATTGTCAGCTTGCGGTAATCCTCTACTGACATGTTTGGCTGCTTTCCCTGACTAAACTAAACTAATAAATAAATAAATAAATAAATAAAACTGTTGTAAAATGAAACTCTGAATGTTTACCTTGTGGCTGCTGAGAGGAGACCCCGTTAGTGACAACTTCCTACAGGCTACCAAAGTTCAATTAATATCCACACCACTGCTCACCAATATGTGACATCCACATTCTAGGCCAGTAATCAAGGAGCCTGAATCCTCACCACTGGCACTGCAGAGGGACTTTAACTTGGAACAAAAATGGATGCACCCAGTATTTCCAGATGCAGCTCTCTGCATCAAGCACAATTTCCCTTAAGACCATACAGAGAACACACTCAGTCCAGGGTCTGGAATTCCAGACCTCAGCTGAGTGTCCAAGCCAAGTTCTCCACTACTGTCTCTGTGAAACCAGTGCCTAGTACCCCTGCTCCAAGCAGCTGACACACACACTCTTTGAGATTTGATTTTCACACACACACACACACACACACACACACACACACACACACACACACACACACACACACACACACACACACACACACACACCTGCAACAGACTGGCACAGATTTACTAGCCATGCACTCCTCCTTCCCAGACTATAAAGTAGTTACACCACTACCAGACACTCCAAAGCTAGCTCCTCTAAGGCTAATGCAAGGGTGCCCAATTATACTGAGTGAAATTAATATTAATACAAATGGTAATGTTGACCAAACAGAAAGGCTTTCAGGAGTGGCTTCAATGTGACCAAATAAATAAGCACTCTCAAAGGTTAAAATATTCTCTAAAGGACCAGCCACAATGAAAAGTTTAAATATATTTAATAATAAATAATAAAAAACATAAAATACTAAATATCTATTTAAAATAATCACCAGAGTTTCAGCCACTGGAAATACTAAAATAACTCAGAAAACAGATTTACACAGATACAGAAAAACAATACAATTTCACTATATTTTCCTGACAATCTCATGAATTACTATTCCCTGGTCACTTACTAGAGCAAGGTAAGATGAAGTAGGTGATGGGCCCTTCTCTGTCAGGTTCCAAAAACAGACTGCAATAAGACTCCAGTCTCATCTAGTATTAAAATATAATGTTTATTGATGGATTAGAGAATGACATCACATACATCTGGTTATAACTTCTGGTTTCCGTGTTACCCCCTTGGCTAAATGCTATCAGAATTTAGCACATTAGACTTTCTGCTGTTCCCGGTTAGGGGTTGCCACAGTGGAACTCCAGTCCGCTCATGATTGGCAGTGGATTTTTACGGTGCAAGTTGCCAGCCCAACGCCCAACCTTCAACGAAGGCATGCCCACACCTATCTGCATGTCTTTAACATCACTCAACCACAGGGAGAACATGCAGACTCAACACAGAAGGCACTCCCGCCGAGAATCGAATGGGAGAACCTCTTGCTGTGAGGTGACAACACTAACCGCTGCACTACCGCGGCTCCATCAGAATTTAGCACATATGTGTCAGTAATACAAACACAGAACCTTGCTAAGATCTGCTGTAGCTTTTGGAAGTGATAAAACAATTTCAAACCTCCATCCTTCCAGAGTAGCAACTGGTTCACCCCAAAGACAATGCAGAAAGTTTCCTAGTACAAACTTTTTTCTCTAGCTGCATTGAGAACTGTAAAATACAATCTTTATGGCCTAAGCCAGGTAATTTAATTTCAAACTATTTTCAAAGTTAGATGGATTGAGATTAATCTCTTCTCTTCCAGTATCCTCTGTTAAAACATATACATTTAAACAGTTACAATAATGCATGAATATTTTTTTTTCTGTCTAGCAGGGTACACTGTTGGTACATTTTAACACAAGCAGCTTTACAAATATTTTTTTTCAACACACGCATCTGTCCAAATCAGTTTGACATACAAATGACATATAATTCTTTACAAAATTCCATCTAGCTGTACTGGCCTATGTTACCCATCCACTGCCCTACTTCTCCTGGCATAGCTGGTAATACCTCACATTGCCACAGTTCCATATAATGACATGCAACCCTGAATTATTTCAGATCAGAGCATCATATTATGCCTGAAACTGTACTCACTTGAGGCCGATACTTGAGTGTCACATGTGAGGTGTTTTTTATAAGCAGTATTGCTGGAACTGTGGAATACCATTCTACATAAAATGAAGTTAATTATTGCCCATTTTCAAGTGCAACTTAGATCTATGGATGGGAAACAGAAAATTTACCCCAGGTCTGCCCCTCTACTAATAAACAGAGGCAGTTCCTAATGCTTTATCCCATGCAGGGGCTCCCCCAAAGTAGCTATGACATAATTCCAGTTATTGACCATGGGATGGGTAAAGCAGATCAATAACCAAATGAGATAGGTTATTTTGAGTAGAAAATGAGTAATTGGTTAGGATCAAAATGTTACAGAAGGGCAGCTAGCCTAGCACTTACCTATGAACCAATGAATTAGGCATAAGTAAAAAAAAAAAAACAATAATGGACCAGAAAAATATAAACTGGAACTCATTTTACTGAGCTGTTTCACTCACAACAATTTATAAAGAAGACTTTTTTTGTTTTACTAGTCACTTTTTTCAGCATCTTTGACGTAGAATTAATATTTTATGCTAGACATAGGTCTAAACTAATCCAGGTACAACTTATGGCCTGACAGTATTAAAGGGGCCTTTTAAATTTCAGAACTTTTTCATTTGTTGCAGTTTATTATACTGTCATATAAAAATGTCTCCATTAATTTCAAGTCAATAAATAAAATAATTAAGGACATGTTTTTAATGCTATAATGAAGCAGCCCTTGCATCACCTCCACAAAGGCTCATTATTTAAATTGGTGGCACTTTTGTGGAGTCAAGTTGTTAGACCACCTTACTAAGCTAGGACTTGACAAATAGAGAAATCAGCAGCTTCCCATATTTTCAAGACTCCCCATGTCTAAATCTAGACTTGGCTTAATGACTTGTCTTGGAAATGGGCATGATTTATTTAGTATCAAATTATTTAGACTGTTTGGGATATATTAATGCTATAGCACTGTGGGATGACAAGATTGGAGAATGGATATTTTGTAACATTCTGTGGTCTTGGTGACAGAGGATAAAAATTGCAGTTGCAGAGTCTTGGAAATAGGAGGCTTGATGTACAACAACTGGCAACAGCCCGGTGTTTTCTCCTTTCCAGTTATGGTGTAGCTGAGTTCTGTTGCAGCTACCCAAGGTTTTTTTAAACAATACCTTTATTTACTTTATTAGCTTCAATCCAAGGCACAGACTACATATACTTAAAACTCAGATGTACAATTTGCAATAGATATATATCTCTCCATATAGAGTCGATATGACTGGTGTACCATTAACACAAAAATTATGCAATTTCCATAAATATTCAATACTGGCAAACTAAATCCTCTTTGCTCCATGGTACATTCCTAAAGCCAAAGAAAGGGTGGGGAAAACTAAGGAGGATTACTAAATGTACAAGTTGTTATGGAGCACAATCCTCAATGTAGAAGAAATGTACAAGATGTTACAGAGCATGATCTGCACTGTCAAAGAAATGCACAAGCTGTTATAGAGCATGGGCAGTGTAGTGGTGCAGAGGGAGAGAGAGAGAGAGTTATAGAGCATGGTCCACTCTATAGAAGAAATGCAGAAGCTGTTATGGAGCATGGTCCACATTGTAAAATAAATGCCAATCATTCTTTACAAACAGTACCTAGAATCATGTAAGCAGTCATGATCACTATTGTGGGTACTTTAATAACATTTAATGTGTGTGTGTGTGTGTGTGTGTGTGTGTGTGTGTGTGTGTGTGTGTGTGTGCATGCACATGTGTGTTTCAGGAACTGTAAAAATAAGATAGTTTATCTTTGCTTAAGATGAAGACCATTTTTATTTAAATTAAAATAACAGTGAACTGCCATAATCTTCCAACTAGATGCATCTTTAAGTGGGTAATTAGCCAGGACCCCAAGTGATTTCAGTACAGATATGTGCATTCCCATTCTAGCTCCAGCATGTACTAAGAGATAATCCTTCACTCCACTATGCACTTACATACAAAGGAAAAAAAGACATCCTTTCATATATTTGTCCTATTATATTTTCATCTGGCATACCATTATTAGTTTATACTAGCGCTTAAACATTAATTAAACAATTAAGTTAATGTATTCATATGAATAATTAAATACATCAATATCCCATTCAAACAAATAGTGGCAATATGTCTACTGTGGAAAAGAGCCCCAAATAAGGCAATGCAAGCAGCTCTCCATTGTTGCATGTATCATAATATAAGTGTAGTTCATCATACCTGATTCACCCGAGTCATACTTGGCAAGTATAAACTTTCAGTTTTAGGCACGGAATTAAAGTCCCCTTTGAATTATGATAGGAGGGTTTTCAAACATCGCAAAGCCTTTTTAAAGTATGTTAAAAATCTCAGAAACAATGCTCAACATTATGCAGAGCTATTATTAAATGATATCACATACTCAGACCCACAGGACAACACCAATCTACTAGTGGACAAATTTAGTTCAAATTTCACCTCCTTCTCTCCTCCAATATTCTCAGATCATATACCTACACCTACAACCCCACCCCCACCTCCTAACAACAAGTTCTCAAGATGCTAGCTGAGGTCAAGAATACCACATCTGTGGGGCCGAGAAACGTACCAGGCTGCCCACTGCTCAACATAAAACATGACTTGTCCAATTCAATATCAACCTTAAAACAGGCTCTGCACCAGATGAATGAAGGACAACATCAGTCATTCCCCTGGACAAAGACAGTGACCCCAAGATATTACAAACCCATAGGCCTGACCAGTCTCATCTGTAAGGTGATGAAAGGATCATTATGGAAATAAGAAATAAGGATATAGGTAATCTAGAGATTCTTGGCCCAACCAAGTTCAAATTCATAAAAGGCATTTCCTGTCTACCTAACCTGGTCAACTTTTTAAAAAAAAAGTTATTGAAGCAACTGAATAAGGAAAAAGAGTAAAGACTGCATATCTAGACCTTGCAAAGACATTTAACACCATTTCACACTTATGTATCATAAATAAGTTCTCCCAGCTATATGCCAATCCCTATATAACTGCCTGTATAACTCTTTTGATAACCAATTGACTCACAAATAGTACCAATAAAATTAAGGTGGGCAGATGTACCTCTACCAAAAGACCTATTACCAGTGGAGTATCCCAGGGTACAGTACTTCACAGAGTTCTCTTTGGCACTTACTTCTCAGAGGTCAAAAGTAATATTAAGGGCTTCTGGCTGACTAGGTTTGCAGATGACTGTAAACTTGGTGCCATACTATGGACCCTGAGATCATCCAAGAGGGACTGTCCTGAGCAAATAGCTCCTATCAAACCATGGACTAAAACTAAATGTAAAGAAGTGTATAACTGTAAGCATGACTTCCTATATAACTGACACATTGGCAAAATACCTGAGAATCCATGACAACAATGAACTGACCTTTAACCACCATGTACCACTGTTAAGAAAGTCATTTTTCATTCCGCAACGTATAAATAAAAGTACTACATCCAGATCAAGAGATGTAATCTTTCCACAGTGCTTGGAACTAATTATGTTGATCATTGAGTATATTGTTACTTTTCACTATGTCAAAACTGGAATGACCACATCACCACCTCACTAAAAAGCTCAAGGACAAAAATCATAAAAAACTATGCGGACTATCTCAAAGCTTTGTCCCTCATCTCAATGTCCTACAGGGTATTGACAGATGGCCTCTGTCTTGTGTATAGAGTTTCTACTGGTCCTATCTGTCAGACTTATTACACATCCGCAAGTCCAATGATATCATAAACACCAGCTCAGAAGATCTCAGTCTCTTGTGCAAAATAAATGGAAGATGTTGGAGGGATAGGTATGTATCACAGAGAATACTACTTCTATGAACCATCTTCCTTTTAAGGCAAAGTACTTCTATTTCACAATTCAACCATAATCTGGACAAATTAATGGGTAACCACAAATTCACCCCCCAGTTTAACACCACTGTCTCCTGTCCATCATGGATGGGGAAATGTGTAAATGTCCCAACATATCCTCTTTTGGCTCATCATCTGGGTTAATCATATGCAAAACATAAGGGCTAAAAACTCTTCCCATGGAAATGTAAGGCTAGGCTTCTTAAGACCCTCAGAGGTAATAGACTAGTAAGTTCCCATGAACCTATAAAACACCACATAAGTGAAAAGATTGAAATGTAAATATGCTCAGGTCCTTCCACTCTATTATAACATTACACCAATACTAAATTCAGTTTCTGAGTTGCTGCCATAACAATTTGAATCACCTTAAGCAATCAAAGCTGGGGTTAAATGAAAGAAAAGGGAAACACAAACCACATATTTTGATTTCAAAATGAGAGAACATGTGACAAAGTGCATAAAGAATAAATGTTTAGTAATGAAATCAATAGAGCCCATTTTTTTTTGCTGTATTATGAAAACTATAGAAAATAAGTGCAGAAACCTGAAAGGGTTTCCCATTATAATAGAATCACTGGGACAAGGTCCACATTTTGTATTTGTGAGAGGGAGAACTCTCATAAATATCGTCATGCTTAATGGAAACATGATACTCTACCTTGCTGCTCCCCCCTAAATTGCCTGCGCAACCTCCTGCAAATGGTTTTTAGTCAACATCAAAGGACTGAATGAATGAATGAATGAATGAATGAATGAATGAATGAATATGGTCTATGACAGTTGCTTTTTGATCCAGGTACACTATGGTTGAGCTGTTCCCCTGTTGTCTATCTCTGCAACTACATATCACCCTCAAGAATTTTTTTTTTTTGCATTTTTGCCTTTCTTCAAAATCCCTTTCAGCTTTTCTGTTTTTATTATTTTTCATTTGCCAGTTACTCTCATATCTACCTGTGTCCTAAGCTGATAGTGTTCTCCTCCACAAAGGACATTCTGCACACCTGTAGACTGACTGTCTTTCACTCATTGAAGCAGGTACTGGAGCCAATCAGTCTTCATTTCTACAGAATACTCTCTGGGAAGGAGAAGGGCAGCAAATTAGGATACCAGTAGGCAGGAGAGTTACAACTGATTAACAAAGCAAAGATACTTCAAAGAATGTTTGAAATGTCGAAAATGCTCAAGGGGTTATAAAGGCTGAATGGAGAAAGAGTGGGAGAGGAGTGGTTCAGGCATGGTGTACTTGGGTCAAAAAGCAGCTATCATGGACCAGGTCAATTTATATGTTTGTTTGTTTAAATCAGCAATGCACATCACACAGACTAAACATCAGTTGCAGGAGGTTTTTGCCTCAAAAGGAATAAACCTTTGATTAAAGGGTGAGAAAGGCTGAAATTAACAAGAATATTGAACTTTACTTGAGTGGAGATAAGGTGTTACAGCATTTTCCAAGACACAGAGCCAACCCCCTCCCCTACTAGGTGGGAGACATGCATGCAGAATGTTATCTGCAGAGGAGAAAGCTATCAGCATGGGATACTGGTATAGGTATGAGAGTAACATGATTAAAAAACATGAAATCAGAAAAGCTAAAAGAAACTTTGAAGAATGGAAAAATGTGGTGACTTAAAAGCAGAAAGTAGTAGCATCAGTAGTAGTACTACTAGCTGTAGTAGTAGCTGCAGTATTAGCAATTGTAACAGCAGTAGTACTAGCTGTACTAGTAGCAGTAGTAGTTGAATCAGTAACAGTATTAATAATATCAGTAGTAGTAGCGATAGTAGTATCATTAGTAGCAGCAGTAGTCATATCAGTAGTAGTAGCAGTAGTATCATTAGTAGCAGTAGCAATAGTACTACCTGCAGTAGTAGCAGTAGTAGTTGCAGTTGTACTAACTGAAGTAGTATCAGTAGTAGTAACAGTAGTAGTATTAGTAGTAGTAACAATAGCAGTATCAGCAGTATTAGTACTAGTAGTAGTATCAGCAGTAGTAGTAGCAGTAGTACTAGCTGTAGTTGTAGCAGTAGTAGTATCAGTAGTAGCAGTAGTAATAGTATCAGTAGTAGCAGGATAGCAGGATCAGTAGTAGTAGCAGTTTTACTAGCTGTAGTAATAGCAGTAGTAGCATCAGTAGTAATAGCAGTAACACTAGCTGTAGTAGTAGCAATGGTATTAGTAATAGTAGGAGTATTAGAGAAAGACAGGAAGGAAGAACAGCTCTTGCATAGTGTACCTCTGTCAAAAAATGACTTTCACAGATCAGAATTTGTTTGTTTATTTATTTTTAAATTAACAATGCACATTACATAGAGTAAAAATCACTTGCAGAAGGTTTTGCAGGCAACTTGCAGGAGCAGCAAGGTAGAGTAATTTTCCCCCTTTAGGCATGACAACATTTATACGAATTCTCCCACTCATAAATATAAAATGTGGATCTAGTCTCAGTGATTTCATTTAACCCCAACTTTGACTGAGGTTACTTGCTGATCTAGAACAATCTATTTTCACAATGTTATCATATGATATCATAATTGTTCAATAAAACATTAGGTCATTTTGAGCTGAACAACTTGCTGCAATTGCTTATCCTTTGACAATGTTCCTTTTGAGCTAAGTAGGATGCACAATACCGTACTTCAGATAACTAGTACTTGCTAAAGACTTGTGAAATAAGGTTATGTTCAGTTTTCTATCATTTTTATATAATGAAATGTTCAAAAATATGTTTTTAATTCATACACTTTAGTACATTTCAAGAAATTGTTTACAGTATTGAAATAGAAAATAACTATATTTTAATTTTTGAGGAGTCCTTTCCAAATCATAAAAATGTCAACAATAAAAAAATTCATATACCTTAATGTTAGATGTCAAATGTGTGCTGTAAATTAACTTTTTTCTTATGCAGTCATAAATAAATTGACATAGCTGGCAGCCATAGCTACCCCCACTGCTACTCCATTCTTTTGCTGGTATGACTGATATGAGAAAGTTACAAAATGTACATGTACAGATTATATCCAAGATTTCTACTATCAAATGTATCTTAGACAGACTAAATTGAATTATTTGATGTACCAAATTTCCCACCATTCCATGCTCCAGATCATTAAGTATGGTTGCATGCAATAATTGATATTTATTGTGATTAAAAATTAATGTTTATCTATTGCTTTGTCTTTAATCTATTGTATATTGTAGAATGAAATTCTCTGATATGAATAACTTAAAAAAGCTATCAGATCGGTATGCTTTTCAATCAAAATAATTAAAGATTTGCCCTGTGATTCAATAAAGGTTTTTTTTTCCATGCAAGAATAGTGCAACAGCTCCTGCATGGAATATGGCCGCCTAGTGATTCATTAAACAAGGCTGGGGGCATGCACAAGCCTACCAGCAATATTCTGGCATGGCCACCACTGATTAATGCTAATTACCTCATTTTCTGGTGAAAACCATGAAAATGAGGTGAATTAGTGATTCAGTAAGCAGGCAGACATCCATGCCAGAACAGTGTCCATTGCAGAAATGTATTCAGTTACTGACCATGTACATGTCTGCCACAATCAAAATGAGGGTATGACAGCTCAAAGTAAAACATGTATTATAATCATTAGGCATGCCAATGGCCAAAAATATGGCCATTAGCATGTAAAAGAGTTGCAAAAATATGAAAAAAAATCAAATTTTTTTGTTGATTTTGGTCATTTAAGCATAGCACATCGGTGTGCAAATGAGATCATACAGAAAATTAAAAAAAATGTGAAAGAAATTTTAAGTGGAATCTGCATTTTGTTATTATAGTGTATAGCATGCAGAATCAAAACAATAACAGTTAACACTGGTTGCTAAGGGGAAAGGCACTGGTGTAGTGGTGTAACAAGGGACTAAGGCAGTGGGGTATGAAAATGAGCAAATAAATGGGAGACAATTCTCTGGCTGCACTTAACCATGTAGGAACTATAAGGCAGTGGTGTAAACAGGATAAGCAGCTGACATGAACATAGGGTGTGTCATGCTTCATGTAAGCACACTGGAGCTCCACAGCTTCCATTTGAGCTTAGTTAAGCACAGCTAAGCAAGAGAGTGTATCTGAGGCTGTATTTAGACATTCCATGAAATGGGGAGCATGTTCACGTCCAATGGAGGGCCATTTCTGCTTAAAAGTATTTACCTTACCTAAATGGGTTTGCACGGTGTGCACTGGGTCTTAAACTCAAGGCCCACTCCATCAACCTGTAGGCGCAGCATCAACCTGATCTATGATATCAGTACTGCTTGTTGGTGTGACAAATATTTGTACCCTACACTCCCCCATCTGTGGAATACACTCCCTGTCAACAGCAAGCCAAGTGCCTCAATACCCCTAGTGATGTGCTCCCTGTATAATACAGTCCTGTGATCCCACCTGTGTCCCTGCTGGACAGGGGCTCTGTGTGCTGACATGTTGTAACATGGGCTACACTCTTATCTGTGTGGGTTATAAGGGCTTCAGGGCAAGTACACTACTAACATCATAGCAACCTATTAACATATACACAACTGTCTGTCAGTTTTCACCACATTACTCTGTACTGTTCTGCCACTGACATACCTGGAAGTCACAGTGCTATGTGGAATATACTACACATATAATGGACATTTCTGCACAGTAGAATGCACTCTGTATGCACACCCATACCTCCCAACCTCTGACAGCAAGACATCTGGACAAGGTCATAAATAAAAGTGGGACAAAGGCACAACGATAAGCATGTGTTGTAAATATCACCCTTACATACTGAGAAAGTTGGTAGGATTAGGGGTTTTACATTATCAGGGATTTTTTGAAGGTTATGCAGTCTGAAACACTAATGTCTGTCATTGGTTTTTAATATCAGTCTTCAATTATATGCAATTAACTTGCCATAAAAACACAAGTTTATGTAGACTGGATGAAACTTCTAGACAAACACCTAGACAATCTGACATAAAATATACAGGTGAGAGGTATGGGCCAGAATATGACTTTCCAGGTAAGAAGAATACCACACAAGCAGGAGATCCCCAGCCAGTATATCACCAAGTTGCTGGACTGTTTACACAGCTTCATCAGTCAACTGGCTGTAGCCACACCTCTCAACTGGCCTTTTTAGGAAATAATGTATATAGTCAGGCTCATAATATTGGTCTGTGCATCATACATCTTGTATTCCTCTGGTAACGCACTGTGATTATCTGAAGATGTCTGTCACTAGGTAATGACATAATACCTTGCAGTGTCAGACTTCAGATATGTCAGAAAATGTCTCCCAAAACAAACCAAATACCTCTAGGAAAGTCTTGTTTACTTTTGAGACATACTAAACCATGGAATGGAGTCCCACTCTCACTATAGAAGATCACACTGGGCATGGTCCTACACTTAGAGAATCACAAGCCATGTTGGAACCCACATCGGACTATATAACTGTATTGTGCTTATATGTCTTTGCATACAGACAGCTATGTACACCTCAGCTGTCCCTACACACACCCATCAGACAGGATTACCCTCAGCTAGCAGTAGGTGACCCATATGTGATATATCTGCATCTTGAGTGTGATACTCAGACATATATATGGGCAACAGATAATATGTCAAGCATACACACACACATAGATGTGGGGAAGAGAGAGAGAGAGACAGTGATAGGGAGAGAGACACAGGGGACACACACAGAGTGAATCACACGTGCAGATATCCTTAATGGCATAGAGTGATGTCCTGCTACAGACAGTGGCATACCAGTCATAACCAGATGCACATGCCAGCATGAAGGCAAGCTCTATTGTGTAATAATAATGAGGTGGAGGTTATAATGCCACATCACCTGCCTGTGTGTGTGTGTGTGTGTGTGTGTGTGTGTGTGTGTGTGTGTGTGTGTGTGTGTGTGTGTGTGTGTGTTCATGTCTGTAGATCTAAGTATTAGGAGGCTGTTCCCACTCAGGACAATTCCCATTGCCCTACTTCGCAAGATCTGCTGCTGTCATTAAGATTAGAAGTTCCATTGGACACCTGTCAGTCCTATAAGCTCTGTAGTGCATGCGATAACTACATAACACTATAGTACAAATAACCAGATAGTGTGTGTGTGTGTGTCTGAGTGTATGTGTTTGATTGTAGGTGAACAATTTTCAGCCAGTCCCACACAGTACACTTCCCAGTGCCCCACTTTAGCAGTTCTGCTGATGTCATTCCCCTTAGAAGTACCTTTGCACAACTCCAGCCCTATAAGGTCCATGGTGCGTGCAATAACAGTGTAACAGTATGGTACAAATAACTAGATAGGCGGGGTTCCATTCTTAGTTCTGGCAAATATGTGTGTACAAGTGTGTGTAAGTATTTATGTTTATAGGATGACATATTCTGAGGACTTTCCCACCCAAAACATTTCCCAGTGCCATACTTTAGCAGTCTTGCTGATGTCATTCCCTTTAGAAGTACTTTTCCACAACCCCGACCTATAAGCTCCATGGCATGTACAAAAACTATGTAATAGTGTAGTGCAAATAACTAGATAGGCAGGGGTTCTATTCCCAGTTCTGACCAATTGTGTGTATATGTGTGTGTGTGTGTGTGTGTGTGTGTGTGTGTGTGTGTGTGTGTGTGTGTGTGTGTGTGTGTGTATAAATGTATACATTTGTAGGCTGAAGTATTTTGAGGACTTCCCCACCCACAACACTTCCCAGTGCCCTAAGTTGGCAGTCCTGCTGATGTCATTCACCTTATAAGCACCTTTGGGCTGTTGTCAGCCCTATGAGCTCTGTAGCACATGCTATAACTGTATAACACTGTAGTACAAATAACTAGATAGGCAGGGGTTCTATTCCCAGTTGTGGCAGATATATATATGTGTGTGTGTGTGTGTTTGTGTGTGTGTGTGTGTGTGTGTGTGTGTGTGTGTGTGTGTGTGTGTGTGTATAACTGTGTGTAAGTCTGTATGTTTGTAGGATGAAGTATTTTGAGGACTTTCCCACCCAGTGCCCTACTTTAGCAGTCCTACTGATGTCATTCACCTTAGAAGTACCTTTGTGCATGAATCAACCCTGTAAGTTCTCTAGTGCATGTGATAACTGTGTAACACTATAGTACAAATAATTACATAGACAGGGGTTCTATTGGGCTCATATTACATAGTTGAACTTTAAGAAGTTCAAACGCTGTATGGTCAAACCCATATGTTAGAACTTGTAAAAGTTCGAAAACTTAAAAAAAAAAGAAAAAAAAAGACTTACCTGATGCCTGTAAGAAGGGGTGCAAGCCCCCTGCACACCCCTCGCTCTTTAAATATACCAACTCTGAGATCACACTACAGTGCAGTAAAGGGAAATCTTCCATTTCCACACTGCACTGCCCATCAGGTAAGCTTTTTCTATTTTTTTTTTATTTTTTTACATTTTTGAACTTTTACAAGTTAGAACATATGGGTTCAACCATATGACATTCAAACTTGTAAATGATTGACAACATAATAGGTATCAGTTCTGTTCTCTAGTCTGGCAAATGTGTGCATGTGTGAACAAGTGTGTATAGAAGAGTGTGTATGTTTGTAGGATAAAGTATTTTGAGGACGTTCCTACCCACAACACCTCCCAGTGCCCTACTTTAGCAGTCCTACTGATGTCATTGCCCTTAGATGTACCTTTGGACAGCTCTCAGCTCTATAAGCTCCATGGTGCACATAATTACTAAGTAAAAGTGTAGTACAGATAACTAGATAGGTAGGGGTTCTACATTCAGTTGTTCCAAATGTGTATGTGTGAAGGTGTTTGTAAGTGTGTATGTTTGCAGGGTATCCATTTCCCATTGCCATACTTTACAATGGCTCTTGATGTAATCACCTTAGGCATACCTTGCGACAATGTTAAACCCTAAAAGCTCTGTGGCATGTGTGATAACTGCTTAACACTGTAGTACACATAACTAGATAGGTAGGGGTTCTAAATTAAATACTAGCAATTGTGATACTGTGTGTGTGTGTGTGTGTGTGTGTGTGTGTGTGTGTGTGTGTGTGTGTGTGTGTGTGTGTGTGTGTGTGTGTGTGTGTGTGTGTGTGCATGTGTGTGTGTGAATCATATCCTCTGGGGGTGTGGGTTATGCCATTTTGGGGCATGTACCATCCAGTACATGTCCCATTGCCTTAATTTACAAGGCCTGCTGATGTCATTCACCTTAGTACACATCCTTTTGCCTTACTTTACAAGGCCTGCTAATGTCATTCACCTTAGATGTACCTGTATACACTTGTCAGTCTTCTAAGCTCTGTGGCATTTGCAATAATTGTGTAATACTATAGTGGAAATACTTAGATAAGGAGGTGTTATAATCTCAACAGCGACAACTATAGTTGTGCGTATGTGAAGCACATACCCTGTGGCTGTTGTGTGTGTAGGTTATACCATTTTAAGGCCTGTTGACCCCTACCCATGACATTACTTTAAAGACCCTGTTAATGGCATCTGCCTCACATGCACCATGTAACACTATACAGCACATACCAGTCATCTGTATAGATGTACATGGAATATCCATATGTTTGCAACCTATATGTGGCCTGTGTCCCCTGACAATGAGCATTACTGTGATATCATTGCCAAATATGTCACAATTACCATACTGACACACATGCCAGCATCAGACATCATACCTGACTGACACATCATGCTGATACAAAGTCTGCCACTCTATCACTTGTGCAGGTTTGTAGGAGCAGTAGACGAGACTGATCGCTATGTCTGGTGGGTTATCCCACCATCCATGAAAGCATTCACAAGATTACCTGTTGTAAGAGGTTGTGTGTTATGTCCCAGGGATATAATCTATATGGAGCATGTCATGTGTATGCAGCAGTATAGTACATACAAGTGGATACGTAGGGTTACTAATATGTCTATTGGCAATTGTGCATGTGTTTCTGTATGCACAGCCCCTGTGTCTGTTAAGTGTGTGTGTATGTGATGGCTATACCATTTTGTGTGTCTGTTCCACCCTGTGAACTCCCCCTTTGCCAACCTAATGTCAGCCCATACAGATGTCATCCACCATGCAAGCACAGTTACACAGTTTCTAACACCAAGCCACTGTGGTGCAATGGTTATATCACTTTGTATTGTACATCAAAAGATGGGCAGGTCATCTATGCTGTCACCTCCATGTGCATGTGTGTCATGTGTGTGTGTGTGTGTGTGTGTGTGTGTGTGTGTGTGTGTGTGTGTGTGTGTGTGTGTGTGTGTGTGTGTGTGAGATGGTTATAACATGTTAAGGGCCTCTGAACCCACCACTGGCAATCCTAACAGCAATTGTCACCCACTTCCATAGTAGTGGCAGTCCCTGCCACACTACTGTACCACTGTGCTATCTGTGTTATGTATCTAGCTCTACCATTCATAAGACTGTGTAGGTAGGGGCTGTGCTCAGTGCTTCTTCAGCTGCCCCATGTACAGGACTATGACTCTGTGTCCACTACCAGCACGAGAGACCAAATATCCATATGAGACAGCAGACACACATGCCGGTGATTGTCAGGTTAGACTAACAAAGGTTGACCTGTGGCAGGAATACATACCCCAAACCTGTAATACACAGCACCAAGCATACCCTCACCTACTACATGACAGTCGAGTGGATGTGACAGAAATGGTAGGGGCAACAGGTGATGATAGCTGAATCTGTTGCAGTTAAAGTAATGGCTAAGCTTGTGAGGGACCTAGTTCCAGTACTCAAGTAACCTCCTCTGTATGTGTGAGCCTGTTGTCCTACAGAACACCCAGGTGACATGTATGGAGGCTAGGTGGCTGTGTCAAGGGTATGTATGCAAGGTCACACTGTCTGCCACAACTGCCCCTCACACACACTGTTGCATGTAAATGCACCTTTTAAACATGTACATATACAACTGTACCTTAGCTATGAAAAAGTCACTGTTTCCACTCCGCCTTACTCATCATTGCTTGCAGACACACAGACACCTGGAACACAACCAGAATACAGCATGTGACACTACAGTCAGTCAGCAGTACTAAAAGCAATAGTGCATCACAGCTAACAAGGTGCATACACCTCAATGTGTACCCATAACTACGGTCAGCAGACAGCACCTTACACAGCATGACATTTCTACACTGTACTATAGTCAACCTGTGCATCAGACCCATATGAGCATGTCCGTGCATTGATGGTATGGATAACAGGGTTGTGGCGCAAGTATCATCAGATGCACAGGATGTGGTGTTGGATTGCCAGAGGCCTAAGCTGGGCCACATGGCTGACATCATATGTGTCTGTGTGTGTGTGTGTGTGTGTGTGTGTATGTTGTATGTATGTGTGTGTGTGTGTGTGTGTGTGTGTGTGTGTGTGTGTGTGTGTGTGTGTGTCTGGAGGTGTGATGTTCACCTGGGCCATGCAGAGGAGCTGTACATGTCTGGTGGTGACTGGCCTGTGCTAGGGATGTGTGAGTGTCTGCACCCCATCAAGCAATGTAGATGCCTGACACAGGGCTATGTTGGACAGCTGTGGACCATACATGGCAGTATGCACAGTTCATCGTCTCCTGGCAGAGATGTGGTAACTGGTTCTGCCAAGAATATCACTTGCATCACCAGGCCCAAGGACAGATGCAGTACTACTCCCTGTTGTTGACTGCTGTCTGCTGGATCTGCATCCCTGATGGGAATGGCCAGGACAACGTGCCTATGGCCTGCTCCAGTGTTGTGGACAGCACCCTCCCTTTCATAATGCTGTTGATACTGCCACAATGGGACTGTGAATGTGCAAGGCCATGTGGATCACAGCTGATCATGTTGCTGACCTACGTCCACCTGGCCAATGCCTTACTCCTACCACATGCTCAAGCACAGACATTGCATGATCAAGCAGTGACAATGTCTCAAAACACTGTCTATCCACAACATCGGCAAGATGAGATATGGCATGTCAAATGCCATGGAGGTTATCATGCATGGCAGGAAGCATTGCATTCATGACCCTGAGCACCTGTCTGGTGTTGCCGTCAGTATGTGCTGGTGCCTCCATGATGGACCATAACATGCATCTGGGGACACCTGCTGTGGCACTTGCTATAGTGGCTTGATGGGCAGCAGTCCTCTGTTGAGCACCCCTGTCCTTCTGCCTGTGTGTGACCTCACCTGCTCTCTGCTTATGGCTGGTGTCTACACTCACTCTCATCATAGTCAACCCACTAGCCTGTTCCATGGCACCATCCTTAACCTGTCCATTATCCATGGCTGCTGTTGACTGGGTATGTGTGGGCATACTGACTGTGTGCGGAAACATGATAGGTGAAAGTCGGATACCAAGCAATGGCATGGATTCAAGCACCAACAACCCCATCTATGACTCACAATGACCACCATCATCATGGGAATCTGCTAAGATACTGCCATGAGGTAGCAAGTGGGAGGGACACCAACACCTGTGTTCACCTGTGAGGGGAAGACAACATATGTAAATTAATACCCTGCAGTATTATGTTTGCTGATACACACACACACGCAATGCACACACACTCTTGGTACAGTCTGGCACAGCTGCGACACCTATGGGCCCTTCAGGGTAGACCTTACGGTAGTCCTGCCTGCCACAATCCATCTCTTTCACTGCTGCTGCTGCAAGGCCGGCAGCAAAGGCTAACAAATCCTACTGTGTGTTGGGCCTAGTAGCAGAATGGTAATTATGGCCAAGACCAAGGCTATTGGGTGAGCTATATAATGTCACCAAGTGCATTTGCACATACTGTGAGAGCTGACTTACTGCTATACAGACCACACACAATGACAAGGTGTAATGATATGTGATGATAACTGATGAAGGGATAAGATTATACACTATCACTGCAGTACCTACATACTCAGACTCACAGGGATTCCTTTCAGACAAACATTGCAGTACAGTCTGCAATACATGCAGGAAACATGTAAAGTACTAGGTGCATAGCCTCATAAGATGATACTGGGTTATTTTCCCTGATGCCCTCAGCCTGACCCACACTTTTGCTCATGTCCCTTTCAAGCCAGCACCTGTTTCACCTGTCCCTCTGGGACACACGCAGGATCCCAGGGGTGTCTCATTCATTTCCCATGCAGTCAACCAGCTTCTTCTTCAAGAGGGCTATACTCGTAGTCTGCTAGACATGAGGAGGGAATGCATTTTACAGACAGTGTATTGTGTGGGACATTACACTATCCCACCAACAAATACTATACATGTCACAGACCAGGTGAGGGCCATGCTTGCATGATGCATGAGTGGGGTTTGTCTTACAGATATGCAGAAATGCCATCAAGGCTGGTTTGGACATGGCCTAGTATGCCAGACAGAGGTCACCTATGATCAGTCTGTATGAAACTGAGTACAGGGACACGGCTTTCAGCCTACCTATATTGGATAGGTGTTACAGACCCTGGATTTGCCTGGTCAGGAACCTCTGAGGTCTCTGCAACTGCTGCATTTGCTTGGCAAGGTACATGTCAAAGGAGCCATTGTACTTGGTAATGCTTCTGATAAAGGTGGAGTACAGGGATGTTATGGACTCCTGGTTCCTGGATGACATACCCATATTTGTGAGGTGGGCCATGTAGATTGCCTTCCATACAATGCTGCTCAGATGGTGGGAAACTGTCAGGTTGCTACCAACCTTGGTGCACAAGTCACATCATACTTGATTGCATGCTTGGTACATTATTACTGTCATAATTAGTGTGGATGACATATGCCACAGCAAGGAGAATGATGCCTCTCCTGGCATTCAGTTTGTGGAAATGCTTCTTGCTCCAGTCATTAATTGGGTGAGGGCCTCTTGGGAGATGCTCACATCAGTAGGGGAATCTAAGACACTGGCCAGCTTGCAAGCATCTCTACACCTGGTGAGCCACAGACTACTGCTTTTGTCCTGTACCTCAGATATGTATATCTCAAACAGTAGAGGCCCACATACCGGTCAATGGGGTACACCACTTTGGAAGACTCTACTACTAGATGTGGATTCCACTACTTTGACTGAGTGGGTACTATCATTGAGCCAGTTAACTACCCATCTTGTAACATATAGGTTGATGCCTAGCTGTGTAGGCGTATTTATCCTGGTCACCTGGGGATTACTGTGAGAGAAATGGGCTAGGTGAAAATAGGCATTGTTCACCATCTTCCCCTCATCCTTGTGTTTGTTCACCAGTTCAGAAAGGTTGACCAGTTTAACAGGCCTGATCTCCCTTTGACAATATCTCACTGTGTGGGCTCAGGCATTTTGAGGTTGCCAATGTCCCTGTTCATAATACCCTTGATATTGCCTTCCATGCCCTTGCAGAGCAGGCTAGTTAGGCTGATATGCTTATGACTGGCTGGGTCAGTGGATTGCTTCATCTTTGTGTATAGGGATGATAGTGGCTGTCCTCTGTACAGATGGGATGACACCGGTGCTCAGGCTTTGGTTGACTACAGTGCATAATGAATCTAAGAGCCCATGCCTGTGTTCATGTAGGATGCAGCCAGGGATGGTATCAGATCGATGGAGACTTCTGTGTGTTGCCTTTGAGAGGGCATTACTGACCTGCTTCCTGATGATGAGGGGAGGGGGGAAGGTGCTGTGCATGCACATGTGTACCGATTGGGGACAAGGGGTTGATGTTTAGACTTCACCTGTCTGCAGTTGATCGCCTATATCTATGCCATATGTGTATGTGGTGTTATTCACCATGACTACAGAGCAGATTTGTGTGTTGCCTCTGGAATTGCAGACATGTGTGGAAGGCCTAGTGATTGGCCTTGGTGGATGTGTCCAATTTGCACTCAAAGATAGCCTTAGGGTAATTCACCTGTGACCTTATTTACCTGTGCAGACCAAGGTGACATTGCTTCTAATTTTATTTATTTTATTTATTTTACATTTGTTAACCGGGATAGTCCAGCTGGATACATGTCCATTTTCAGTGGAGGCCTGGGAGAAAAGCTCCAAAGAGACAATTTTACAGAACATACAGACAAACTTGGGTACATATTTCATCTAGATCTATTAGGTTATCTAGTTATTGACACTTATATGTATAAACTACACAGATACAGTTTACAATAGTCAATAAACAGTTTTATATTGCTCATACTAACACAGTTACATGTATGTCATCATACCTCTGATGTGGTATACATTTATATGCAGGTAACTGATAGGACTCTAGTTTAGGACAATAGTTACAACAGTACTGGAGTGGATCAGGTATTAGTCTGGAGTTGAACAGGGACATACCCATTTGTTGCTGAGGTAGTTGTAGATAGTTTTTTTTTAATGTAGGTAGTGAGGTTATCAGGGATAGGCAGGGAGTTCCAGATTTTGGCCACATAAGAAGACTAAAGGGAGTCATCAGCATGGTTGTTGGATCTAGTAACAGCTAATTGTAACTTGTCAGTTGAGCGGAGTTGCCAAGGACAGGAATATTGTTGGACAATGTTAGCCAGTGAAGGTGATATATTTTGTTGATAGAGTAGCTTGTGAGTAGTAACCAGCTGACTATAAAGAAGTAAGTTTGGTAGTTCCATCCAGCCCAATTGCTTTAGGTTTAGGCAGTGATGTGTTCTGTAGGAGCTGTTGTTGGCAAATTTGGCTATCTAATTATAGCAGGTTGTCATTTTATTGATTTCTGTTTTGGATAAGTTAATCAAGATGGGTGAGGCATACAGTAGTGTTGAGAGAAGGTGTGTACGTGCAATTGTAGTTCTAGCATTATGGGTCAGGAATGCTTTATGTTTGTAGAGGCTACCTAGCTTTTTGTTAGTATTTTTAATGGCCAGATTAATGTGTGCATCAAATTTGAGCTTGTTGTCAATAGTAATACCTAGTAGTTTTGTCTGGGCTTCAGATGATATGGGGGTACTGTTATTTGAGTGGATAGTAAAGGTGCAGGTGGGGGCAGTTATAGTTGAGGAATGAAATAGCAGGAGCTTGTTTTTTTGGGGGGTTCAGTATCAAGCCATTCTCAGTGAGTCATGTTTCCACTGAGTGAAAGTTATCCTGGGTCTTTTTGTGGAGGTCTGGTAAAGTAGGGGCGCTACATATTATAGTTGAATCATCTGCATATTGTATAAGGCTTGAATTTTTTGCAACTGAGTGGAGATTATTTGTAAAAATTGAGAACAGCAAGGGGCCCAGTATAGATCCCTGAGGTACTCCAAGTGTTACAGGTAAGAGTGGAGACAAGTTATTATTCCATAGTACTGCCTGTTGTCTATTGTTGAGGTAGTTTTTAAACCAGGAGACTGATAAGTTATCTAAGCCTAGGTTTATTAGATGGGAGATTAGTTTTTCATGGTTAACCATATCAAATGCCTTTGATAGGTCTAGGAAGAGGGCTGAAGAAAGCTTACCATTATTCCTGTTGTGATTAATGGTATCTATGAATGCTAGCAGGGCGGTGGTTGTCCTATGTCCTGGCCTTTGATAGGTCTAGGAAGAGGGCTGAAGAAAGCTTACCATTATTCCTGTTGTGGTTAATGGTATCTATGAATGCTAGCAGGGCGGTGGTTGTGCTGTGTCCTGGCCTTTGATAGGTCTAGGAAGAGGGCTGAAGAAAACTTACCATTATTCCTGTTGTGGTTAATGGTATCTATGAATGCTAGCAGGGGATGGTTGTGCTGTGTCCTGGCCTTTGATAGGTCTAGGAAGAGGGCTGAAGAAAGCTTACCATTATTCCTGTTGTGATTAATGGTATCTATGAATGCTAGCAGGGCGGTGGTTGTCCTATGTCCTGGCCTTTGATAGGTCTAGAAAGAGGGCTGAAGAAAGCTTACCATTATTCCTGTTGTGGTTAATGGTATCTATGAATGCTAGCAGGGCGGTGGTTGTGCTGTGTCCTGGCCTTTGATAGGTCTAGGAAGAGGGCTGAAGAAAGCTTACCATTATTCCTGTTGTGATTAATGGTATCTATGAATGCTAGCAGGGCGGTGGTTGTGCTGTGTCCTGGCCTTTGATAGGTCTAGGAAGAGGGCTGAAGAACGCTTACCATTATTCCTGTTGTGGTTAATGGTATCTATGAATGCTAGCAGGGGGGTGGTTGTGCTGTGTCCTGGCCTTTGATAGGACTAGGAAGAGGGCTGAAGAAAGCTTACCATTATTCCTGTTGTGATTAATGGTATCTATGAATGCTAGCAGGGCGGTGGTTGTGCTATGTCCTGGCCTTTGATAGGTCTAGGAAGAGGGCTGAAGAAAGCTTACCATTATTCCTGTTGTGGTTAATGGTATCTATGAATGCTAGCAGGGCGGTGGTTGTGCTGTGTCCTGGCCTTTGATAGGTCTAGGAAGAGAGCTGAAGAAAGCTTACCATTATTCCTGTTGTGGTTAATGGTATCTATGAATGCTAGCAGGGCGGTGGTTGTGCTGTGTCCTGGCCTTTGATAGGACTAGGAAGAGGGCTGAAGAAAGCTTACCATTATTCCACCATTATTCCTGTTGTGATTAATGGTATCTATGAATGCTAGCAGGGCGGTGGTTGTGCTATGTCCTGGCCTTTGATAGGTCTAGGAAGAGGGCTGAAGAAAGCTTACCATTATTCCTGTTGTGGTTAATGGTATCTATGAATGCTAGCAGGGGGGTGGTTGTGCTGTGTCCTGGCCTTTGATAGGTCTAGGAAGAGGGCTGAAGAAAGCTTACCATTATTCCTGTTGTGATTAATGGTATCTATGAATGCTAGCAGGGCGGTGGTTGTGCTATGTCCTGGCCTTTGATAGGTCTAGGAAGAGGGCTGAAGAACGCTTACCATTATTCCTGTTGTGATTAATGGTATCTATGAATGCTAGCAGGGCGGTGGTTGTGCTATGTCCTGGCCGAAAACCATGCCATGTATGAGATATGAGCTCTTGATCAATAATATGTGTCATTAATTGATGGTGAATACATTTTTCTAATATTTTAGCAAGTGGGGATAATATTGCTATTGGTCTGTAAATGGATATGTCGTAAGAATTTCCCCCTTTGTGTAGGGGTATGATATAGGCAGTTTTCCAGATCAAGGGTACTAAGCCTTCTGAGATGGATCAGTTTATTAGGATTGAGACTGGTTTAGCTATTTCATTTGCTGCTAGTTTTAAGAATTCATTGGGGAGGGAATCTGCTCCTAGTGTTGTTGGTTTTAGTTGGGATAGTAGTTTTCTTATATAGGAGGTTGAGGTGGGTTGTAGCTTAAATGTGGGGCTGTTGTTAGGTTTGGTGGGGGCACTTGTAGTATTTGTATAGGTTTGGTTTTGGGCAAGGGCAAGTACAGTATCGAATGAGTTAAATGATTCAGCTATGTTTTCTTTTGTTAAGCCTGTTGTTGGTGGTGGGATAGTGTTTTTTCCAGAGTGTAGTAACCTGTTTAAGCCTGCCCAGATTTTTTTTGGATTGTTCGAGTGTTGGGTTTGATGGGTTATAAAGTAATTTATTTTATCTTGCATTACTCATTTCTTAGTAAAATTTCTTATCTGTTGGTATGCTTGCTGCGTTCCTGGGTTTTTGTTGGACCTCCAGGCTGTCCAGGCTCTATTCCTTTCTTTTATTTTTTGCCTTGTTTCCCTTGTTAACCATGGAACTGTTTTGGATTTAACTCTGGTAGTTTTTGCAGGGGCATGTCTATTTAGTATCTCTAGGAAGGTAAAGCTGAAGTGTTTGATAGCTTCGTCAAGGGGTGGATAATACAGTTGCGACCAGTTGTAGAGCTTTAGATCTTGTAAGAAGTTTGGTAAGTTGAAGTGTTTTTTGTTTCTTATTGTTTGGAATATGGGGGTTTGGGGGTGGTGGGAGTTATATTTGAGTAGGAAGATAGTTTGATGGTCACTTAGTGAGTCAGGAGGGGTACCTGCTAAATATGAGCAAGGTATTTTGTTTAGTAAAATTCAGTCTAAAAGTGTTTCTCTTTTACTATTTTTGTCGACTCTAGTGGGTTATTTGATTAGTTGAGAGAAGGTAAGTAGATTGATATGATTAGTGGCAGCCTGGGAAGAGCATGTGAGCCAGTCAATATTAAAGTCCCCTAATAGAATAGTTTCTTGTGGCAAGGTTTGTGATAGCCATTGTAGTAAATTTTCCATGATGGGGATATTATTGCCTGGGGGGATACAACCTGTTACTAAGTTGATAGTTTTGTTGTTACCTATTTTGAGCTTAGTTAAGAGTATTTCTGCCTTGTCCAAGGGGGGTAAAGTCAACTCAGTTTTAGCTATGGATAGTGTATTTTTATAAAGTAGAGCAATGCCTCCACCTTTCTTCTTTAGTCTATCTTGCCAAAGGATACTGTATCCAGGTGATAGGATCTCTGTATCTTTGGTAATTGGTTTTAGCCATGTTTCTGTTAAACTGATTATATCTGGGAGATATTGTGAGATTAGAGTATGAAGCTCATGCATCTTTATATTGATGCTCCTAATATTTAGATTTAGGAGGAGTAGACTATTTGCTGGTCTGGTATTGATTTGGGTTAGTTTGGGAGGTTGTGTATTAGTAGGAGGATTTGTATCATAAGGACCTGGGTTAGGGTGGATATCTCCATCATTTAATAGTTCATGTTTTTTTTTTGTTGTATTTTCACTATCTTTTGCAGTATTATTATGTATTTGTGGGTAATAACAGATTTGGGGTAGGTGTTGATGATTTTAAGAAGGGTATAAGTAGTGGCAATGGTGTTGAATAGGGTGGGGCTTATCGTTAGGGAGTATGTAGAGGGGATGGGAGAGATAATGGATGTGGATTTATGGGTGAGGGAAGAGTTGTTTTGTATTGAGTAGTAGTAACAAGTGATGTGGTAGGTAAATGCTAGGAGGAGTAGTAGGGTCATTTGCTGGAGGACGATATTCATAGTAATTGGCCTTGGTTAGTTGACAGGAATGAATTGGAGTGATGTAATTAAATATATGAAGGTAGTAAGGGTGTGATTGGTAACAGGAAATGCAGAGGGTGGGAAGGATGTTGATTGGATGTAAGTTAATTGTAGGAGGGACTGGACAGGTATAAGTGTAGTTGATGTGGGGGGTGTGGGATTTGAGGGTAGGGTAGGGGAGTGGAGTGAGCCCGCAGGGTGAACGGAGTGGGTAGAGCCAAGTAGTGAAGTAAGAAGGCAGGTAGTTGGGAAAACAATCAGAGATTTGGAAGGTAAGTTCAAAGTAAGGTATACGAGGAGGTCAGGGCCTTATAAGTGGTGAGAAGGGAAGAAAGATAAGAATAGATTCAGAGAGACAAGGGGTGAGTAAAGGTGGTACCAGAGGCAGGAATAAATCAACTTAGGCTTGAGGACTTGTTTTGTAAGAACAAAGTAACTGGTAGGTCACGATGTTATATTGCTCTCTAGTGGTTACTCCTTGTAACATCAATAGTGATATCACAGGTGGAGATTGACAGAGTTATATGGAAAGGAGAGGAAACAATAGAAAGCCAGGGGGAGAGTTAGTGGTTAGATTAATGGATGGTATAAAGGATAGTGAGTGGGAGACTATGGCTGCTGGTATTCCCGATAGGGAGCGCTTCCTTAGACTAATAAAAACAGGAATTAGTTGCAGTTGTAGGAGATAAAGAGCAGGTTACGCATACTTTGTAACTACTGTTCCTGCTTCCTAGGCCATTACAGCACAGGGACAACAGAGGTCCTTTTTCTGCACTGGGATGAGGTAGCAGAGTTTGATTATGAGGTCTGTTATTTCTGTAGGTCTTGGCCAGCCCGAGGGGCACAGTATCTGGGGAGATTTACCCTGGCAGTTGGGTTACAAGCTTTAAGAAGAAATGAGCAGAGGGAACAAAGTGTTAAAAGATACACAATGCAGAGACGGGCAATACTTTGTTTAGTCTTACAAGAATCTACTATAATGTTAAATGCTACACAATACTAAGCCAAGTAAAGACTTCCAACTGTTTTGCAATAATCTATTAGGCAAAATGTAGACAAACAAGCTATGAGAATTAGAGACAACGACAAAATAGCTAGTATTACATTGGAATATCTAATCGTTCTATTTTTCTGTTTAAAAGAGCCAGTTAGTGGACTAGGTATAGATGCTGGTCCTTATAATTAAAAGTAACATTCAGTTTAAACAGTTTGCTGACAATATAGTACCAAAAACATAGAACGTCAACCAGGGACCATTGAGCAATGCTCAGTCTGGAAAATAAGCAATAATGCTGTGAAGCATACAAGTTGCACAGACCATTCAGTAGCAATAACAAAACTACAATGTATCCTGAGGGTTCTCGAGATAATTGTTTCAGCAGTTAAGAAATGAAGCAATAGCCTGGGTGACTATTTCCCTTTGAGATGCCTGCCAAGCCTTAGCTCAATTTAAATTAACGGGCGCAAAGGAAACAATTATGCATTCAGATGCTTAATAAAAAAGAACAAAAACCTTTACTTGCACTGGCGTCCGTATCTAGTAAAAGGGAAGATACCAGTAGTGTATGGAGAAAAACATAGTGAGACTATTGGAATGCTGATGTAGATACAGTTGACTTACTAATAGCCTGGAAGCTAGGTACTAGATTCCAAGTGAGCTAGCAGCAATATCATAACCCGTTCAGTGCTCCTGTTATACTAAAAGCACGCGGACAACTAGTCTGATGCTAGTGAGAGACTTAGGTAGCTGGTGACCAAAATACAGGTTTTAAGTTCATTACTTGTTCAGCACTTCTGCTATACTAAAAATGCGCAAACAACTGAACTAGCACTAGCCAGAGTCATAAAAAGTAGCTGGTAACCAAAATACAGGTTGAGGTGCTAAAAAGGTTAGAAACCATGGGCAACCCTCAGAAAATGCAGTACAATTAATAACATATGCTCACTTAGCACTTTACAAAAGATAACCTTTGGCACAATTATGCAATAAACAGAATAGTGACTACAGTACAATGTGCCAACAACAGTATATGATCACAGAAGCATAAGTAATTAGGAACAGTTTGAGTTCAGAAACATAATTAAATAAAAGGTGCCTGTTTCTTTGCACCAATGTAAAAAGTAGTTAAAAAGAAACTTACTGCAAATTCTACTACCAGGGATGCTCAGCAGCAGGGAGTGGGGCTGGGGATTTCAAAATGGTGCCCTGAGGGAGAGGATGGATAAATAGGTTTGGGAACATGAGCGGATGTTGAAAGAGTGGGGAGGAGGGGTTAGTTAGGTGTGTGCGTGTAGGTACAGAGAGGAAAAGGGGGAGGAGTAAGGTATATGTGTATGAGTGTAGGAGCTGGGAGGAAAGGAAGATACGGGGAAGAAGTAAGATAGAAGCAGATAGTGTAATGGGGTGGTACGTGAGATGCGTAGGGAGGGGGGAGAAGTAAGTAAGGGAGATTAGATGGAAAGGAAGGTAAAACAGAATATTGAATACTTTATAACTATAGCACAGTGTGAGGTCAGGGGGTGGGGGAAGAGCCAAGTAGTGAAGTAAGAAGGCGGGTAGTGAGGAAAACAATCAGAGATTTGGAAGGTAAGTTCAAAGTAAGTTATACGAGGAGGTCAGGGGCTTACAAGTGGTGAGAAGGGAAGAAAGATAAGAATAAATTCAGAGAGACAAGGGGTGAGTAAAGGTGGTACCAGAGGCAGGAATAAAACAACTTAGGTTTGAGGACTTGTTTTGTAAGAACAAAGTAAATGGTAGGTCGTGATGTTATACTGCCCTCTAGTGGTTACTCTTTGTAACATCAATAGTGATATCACGGGGAGATTGAGAGAGTTGTAGGGAAAGGAGAGGAAACAATAGAATGCCAGGGGGAGAGTTAGATGTTAGATTAATGGATGGTATAGAGGATAGTGAGTGGGAGACTATGGCTTCTGGTATTCCCGATAGGGAGCGCTCCCTTAAACTAATACAAACAGGAATTAGTTGCAGTTGTAGGAGGTAAAGAGCAGGTTACACATACTTTTTAACTACAGTTCCTGCTTCCTAGGCCAGTACAGCACAGAGACGACAGTGGTCCTTTTTCTGCGTTGGGATGAGGTAGCAGAGTTTGATTATGAAGTCTGCAATTTCTGTAGGTCTTGGCCAGCCCGAGGGGCACAGTATCTGGGTAGGTTTACCCTGGCAGGAGGGTTACAAGTTTTTAACTACAGTTCCTGCTTCCTAGGCCAGTAAAGCACAGGGACGACAGTGGTCCTTTTTCTGCACTGGGATGAGGTAGCAGAGTTTGATTATAAAGTCTGTTATTTCTGTAGGTCTTGGCCAGCCCGAGGGGCACAGTATCTGGAGAGGTTTACCTTGGCAGGAGGGTTACAAGCTATTCAGGAAACCAGTGGGCCAGTGCATAATAAGGCACCTCTCCTTCTTTGCCCTGTCCTGCAATTATTTCCACCTATTATGGTATTTGTGTATTGGGCGGCCACGGTGGTGCAGTGGTTAGCATTGCCGCCTCACAGCAAGAGGTTCTCCGGTTCGATCCTCGGCTGGGGTGCCTTCTGTGCGGAGTCTGCATGTCCTCCCTGTGGTCACGTGGGTTTCCTCCGGGTGCTCCGGTTTCCTCCCACATCCCAAAGACATGCTGCAGGTGGATTGGACACTCTAAATTGGCCCTAGGTGTGCGTGTGAGTGTGCCTTCTGTGGAAGGTTGGGCGCCGGGCTGGCAACTCGACACCGTAAAACTCCACTGCCATTCAATGTGCGGACAGGTGATCCGCTGTGGCGACCCCTAACCGGGATAAAGCCGAAAGAAGAAGAAGAAGAAGATGGTATTTGTGTATTGCTGCTGTCCACCACGGATGTTAATCATACCTTGAGGGAGATAGTGTTGTCCTGTCAGGTATTGCTGAGTCCATACAGCAATGTAGGTGCCCACATAGTATTGTGGTGTGGGCCTGGACACTACTGCTAGTTCAAATTGATGGGACATTGGCTGTAAATCTACTTCTACCTGCTCTGAGGAGATTTATAGTCATATGTGTAAAGTTAATTTTGTTTGACCCTGACAAGGGGGGGCAGAGGAGACGGTGACTTGAACAGTGATGGCTATGTGGTCAGATCTTACTAAGGATGATGACACTGTAGGAGTGCTACAGTGGCTACTCATGTTGGTTATGACCAAGTACAGAATATTTCCACCTGTTGTAGGAGTGTTGACTAGCTGATCCACTGCATTGTCATTGACAAAGCTAAATAATCTCTGTGAATTCATGTTCAGGTGGTCATGCACACTATGGTTGGCTAGTTGAAGTCACCCAAGAGCAGGGTAGATGATTAAATCCTGACAAATTCCAGCAAGTCCCAATAGGTGTGGTGGGTGCCCATAGTCATGGTTGGAGGTCTGTAGCTAGCTATGATTTGAGTAGGTGTTTTGTCAACTGTTAACTGCACTTGGGATGTCTCCCATGTGTCATACTGTTTGACCAGCCTGGAGGTGTGTATGATAATGTTCAACATTCCACCACCTGTAGCTTTGCAGCCCTCCATCTGGGGTGCTAAACGTATGATGGGATGAGTAACCTGGCAAGGTTAGTGTGCTCTCCACAGTTACAAAGCAGGTGTCAGTGACTGCACAAATGTTGGCATCCTACAGGACAAGGTATGCTTGCCTTGACATGGGTTTCATGCTAAGACGCCTAGCTCCTGTTAGAGCAAGACATCTGCATAAAAGCACACATCACTGGTGGGCAAAGGCCAGAAAATAGGTTGATAGGTTGGTACTAGGCTATTGGCCCTAGGGTCTATACATGCCTAGCTATAACAATTCCCTGGTTATTTCTTCCCACAATATTTACTTCCCTGGACCCCTGTCTAGCAGAGTGACTGATGTGATCCATGGGGTGAATTTCCTATCTCCCATCCAATCGTCAAGGTTCCTTTTGAAGAGAGCCAAAGAGATGCTCTGCTTGACATGTATGGGCAGTCTATTCCAGAGTCTTTGGGTGAGGAACCTATCCCTCCTACATGTTTTGTTCATTGTGATGACAAGTTTTAGATCCCTGGAGCATGTGGCTCTGAGGGATTGGGATTTCTTTAAGTGTAGCATGTCCAACAGCTCTGGGCTTGACATGGCCTTGTGTGTTAAGCACGGTATTACTGTTGTGTTCTTAAACACGACTGTCTTTCTAGTTGCCTGCGGCTTATGTTAATTTGACCATATATTTCAGTTCCTCTCTGATTTTCTAGTTGGCGTGAGTAAGCACAAAATGATCATTTTGTGAAATTACTGCACTTCAACTATTTAAATTTAATGGCCATCCTACTGTACTACATAATACCAGAATAAAAACATGACCACTCCCTTTCAATCTATCTTGCTGTTTTAAAAATAGTGACTCTCCACTAAAACGTAACTTTTTAGACAGGTAAAACTTAAAAGTTACCTACTTTCACATCTAACTCCTCTAGTGCACACTGCATTGTTTAGGATAAACTGTTTTTTTCATCTTACATTTAAGCATCTATTGCAAGACCACCAGTTGCTGGAGAGCCCATATTCTGCCTCTCAGTAGTCATCTTGGGATTAGTGCTTCTGTTTTCTCCTGGTAAGAGAAGGAGTGCAGTTACATTATTTCCTGGAGACTGCTGATCACCAGAAAGCTTACAAACTGCTTTATAGGTGACAGCTTCGAATGCTTATATTCTGATCCTGGTAAGAGTAGGAGCAGAGTGCATTGATTCCTCACTCTTTCTGGTTGGAAAGTGACTGTCTGTGCTTAATGTACCTGATTGGTCTGGTTGCTATTTGAGGCATCTACCAGAAAAAGGCTATAACCCTGAAGACCCTTGCAACATCTGGAACAAGACTGTGGATCAGCAAACAGGCCATGGCCTGCTTCTCTTCTTGGGATTAGTGCTAATTTTGCTTTTGGTGAGAGAAGAAGCAAAGGAGTATTGCATCCTGACAGCTGTGCTGAGACCGACATTAGTAGTAGTCAGGCAGTAGCCATTCATGTGACTCCCCTCTTTTCATCATGCTTGACAAGCTAATTCTTTATTTTCAGTAAGTACTGTATGATTTCTTCCTACTTTAGAATATCTGCCTAAATACTTCATCCTTAAATTTTCAGGTACTATGTATCAGTTTCCCCTCAAGTGTTTGGCAGTGCTCTGTCCAGACTAAGACACTTTGGGTGACAATTTTCCTGTAAAAGGCTTCAGTATTTAATATATTGAGCTCATATCCAGGCATGTCTAAAGGTCAGTTCCCTGTGCTTTCTCTTGTTAACCTGGTGAACTTGGGTATCTTGAGGCAATGTAGCAACTGTCTTATGTACACAAACAACCCTCTCCTCTTACCTCCCAACACTGACTTGTGAGAGATGCACATATATAGCCAAATTGGAAGCCAAGCACTCTCCAGCCAAGACTGGATTAGCTATTCAACACCACATTCAACACATAGCCCTCCAGATCTTACACCACCACAACCCTCACATAGTAACACAAAACACATACCATAACAACTGCAAGCAAATACAATCTGAGGGTTATGCTACTCAGTGCTAGATGTCTAAAAATGCAGTCGCTCGAAGCACTCCTTAAAATGGAGAACATCACCATCTGTGCAGTGACCGAGACCGGGTTCAATGCTCTGTAGAGCACCCCAGCACTGCCAGGCTATAATTCATACCACACCGTTCGGATCCTAAACCTGGACCGAAGCACTAAAGGTGGTGGTGTCTCCATATTCATAAAGGATATGTACACCTCCAGACTAGTAGCCCAACATAACGTATCAGATTGTAGCAATCCAGGTTGTAGCTTGCTATAGATCCCCCACCATGTCCCAAGACCACCACTCCACATTCCTAAACACACTGGAAAATATTAGGGTACAACCCAATACCCTTATACTGGGAGACTTTAACTACCCCTCCATTAACTGGGAAAATTACTCATGTACCAACACACTTGCTCAACATTTTCTGGAATTCATTAATTCCAACTCCCTGGACCAACTCATTCTTACCCCGACCAGGGGTAGAAACATCCTTGACCTGGTCATTACTAAAATGAGCAACTCATAAAATCCTCCAAAGCTAGTTACGAAAATAAAATTGCCAAAGATTCCAAAGACAACCACAATGCATTCTATAACTATGTCAAGAATCTAAATGGCAATGCTCAGATCTGGTCTGAGCTAAAACAGAATGGCATTAAATATACTGATCCCAAGGATATTGCCAATATCCTGGCAGATCGATTCAGTGCCAACTTCACCCCCCTCTCACCCCCTAAATGGCCCATCTCAATACCGGAAGATTGCCAAATTCTGGTAATAACGGCCACACAGGTAAAAAACGCACTCTCCAAAGCTAAGAATACAGCATCAGTGGGATCATATGACATTCCGGGCTGTGTACTACATGAACTACAATATGAACTGGCACCTCATCTAAGTGCCATGTTTAATCATAGCCTCACCTAAGGTTTCGTGCCCACTGAGTGGTGCAGAGCTACAGTTATCTCACTCCACAAGGGAGGATCCACCTTGGATCCTGGAAACTACCGTCCCATCAGTTTAACAAGCCTTATCTGCAAGGCCATGGAGCGTATTATCATGGAACTTATAAACAAAGACATTGGCAATGTTCAAACACTGGACCCCACCCAGTTTGAGTTTGTGAAGGGCCGATCTTGTCTCCTGAACCTGATTGACTTCTTTGAATCAGTCTCCAGAGCCATGGACAAGGGTAAGGTAGTCCACGCAGCCTATCTAGACCTTGCCAAGGCCTTTGACACCATCCCCCACTCTGGAATCATAGATAAACTTACTAAGCTGGGCATTAATCCCTACATCACCCAATGGGTTGCTAACTGACTTACTGATAGAACCCACACTGTAAAAGTAGCCGACTCCAAATCCAGCTCCAGACAAGTGACAAGTGGAGTACCTCAGGGTTCAGTCTTGGGACCGCTCTTGTTTGGCATCTACTTCTCTGAAGTACAGGCCAACACTAAGGGACTCTGGCTATCAAAGTCCGCAGATGACTGCAACTGGGAGCCATTATTGAATCCCCAAATGATGTGGATACTCTACAAAAGGGCCTTACAGAAACAGATGCTTGGTGCCAGAGCCATGGGCTCAATCTCACTGCCAAGAAATGTATAGTTATCCCCTTTGGGAAAAAAACATGTATCTGTGAGTTACCACATAGGTGGCAGTACACTAAACACCGAAAGTGTGATAAGAGACTTAGGGACACAGGTGGGCAGTGGTCTCACCTTCGATAACCACATCGCTACAACAGTCAGGAAATCCTTCTATGTGGCACACCTCATCACTAAAGGCTTTTCATCCAGAAAAAAGGATGTCATTGTTCCACTGTACTCATCCCTCATTAGACCCATTATAGAATACAACGCCCCATTTGGTATGTACCTCTCAAGACATCTGCAACAACTGGAAAGGCCACAGAAATACCTCACTAAAAGAATCACAGGCCTAAAGCAGATGTCCTACTCTGACCACCTTAAAAAACTCCAGCTATACTCTGTCACATATCATCTACTCAGAAGCGATCTCTGCTTAACATACAAGGCCATGTCAAACCCAGAGCTGTTGGACATGCTACACTTAAAGAAATCCCAATCCCTCAGAGCCACGCGCTCCAGGGATCTAAACCTTGTCATCACAATAAACAAAACATGCTGGAGGGATAGGTTCTTGACCTAGAGACTCCCCAGACTCTGGAATAGATTGCCCATACATGTCAGGCAGAGTGTCTCTTTGGCCCTATTCAAAAGGAACCTTGACGATTGGATGGGAGAAAGGAAATTCACCCCGGGGATCACGTCAGTCACCCTGCCAGACCAGGGTCCAGGGAAGTAAATAGTGTGGGAAGAAATAGCCAGGGAATTGTTATGGCTAGGCTTGTATAGGCCCTACGGCTGATAGCCTAGTACCAACCTATGAACCTAAGAACCTATGTTTCTCTACACCAGTAATCAACACCTCCCTGGTCAGATCTGACCACAAGCTAATCACCATGGATATCCACATCCCACTCTCACACCCACTAAAGGTAACCACCGTAAAAAAACTTCTCCACAGCCAATTTTGGGCTTCTAAAAACAGAGGTGTCTAACTTCACGACACCCATGCAAATGGAAAATAGGTGCATGACTGCTGAATCATACACCAATGCACTGTATGAGCACATACACAAGTGCATGGAATGGGCCATACCAAACAAAACCAAGACACTCTCCTCCAAAAAAAGGAAGCCAATCTGCTGGTCCCCCATCATAAACAAACTCTACAACAGAAGGAAAAACTGTTGCAGAAAAGGGTGAATTTCAAGACTGGAATAACTCCCTTGTTAGCCTCAGCAAAAAACTGAGATCCATCATCAAATCCTCTAAAGCTAGCTACGACAACAAAATTGCTGCAGATTCTAAAGACAACCAGAACGCATTCTATAGTTATGTCAAGAATCTACATGGCAATACTCAGATCTGCTCTGAGTTACAGCACAATGGCTATGCATATACAGAACCAACTGATATTGCCAACATATTGTCCGACAGGTTCAGTGTGAACCTTACCCCCCCTTCCACACCCTAAAGGGCCTATCACAATACCTGAGGAATGCCAACTCCCTATTATCACAGCTACAAAGCTAAAAACTGCACTCTCCAAATCCAAGAATACAGCTTCCATGGGACCTGATAATATCCCTGGCTGCGTTCTACATGAATTACAAAGTGAACTGGCACCACACTTGAGTACCCTGTTCAATCACAGCCTCATTTCTATCTTTGCTCCTACTGACTGGCACACTGGTATGGTCATCCCACTCCACAAAGGGGGAGCAACTACAGACCCTGGGAACTACTACCCCATTAGTCTGACAAGTCTGATATGAAAGGCAATGGAACGCATCATCATGGACCTTATAAATAAGACATAGGGAATCTCCAAACTCTGGATCCACACAGTTTGGGTTTGTGAAAGTTAGATCATGCTTGCTCAAACTGATAAACTTCTTTGAGTCTGTCACCAGAGCTGTGGATGAGAGCAAGGTAGTTCAACACAGCCTACCTAGATCTTGCCAAGGCCTTCGACACATTCCCTCACTCAGGAATCATAGATATACTTACTAAACTAGGCATAAACCACTATGTCATAAGATGGGTTGCCAGGTGGCTCACTGATAGAACCCACACTGTGAAAGTAGCAGACTCCAAAACTGACTACCAACCAGTTACAAGTGGTGTTCCACAGGGATCGGTCCTAGGTCCTCTCCTATTTGGCATCTACTTCTCTGACATTCAAGCCAACACAAAGAGACTCTGGCTGACCAAGTTCACAGATTATTGCAAACTAGGAGCCATTATTGATTCTCCAACTGATGTAGACATTCTACAAAAAGGCCTCACTGACACCAGTGACTGGTGCCAGAATCATTAAGCTCAATGCCAAAAAGTGCATTGTCGTTCCCTTTGGGGAAAAGTTGGTGTCCATGAACTACTACATAGGCAGTAATCCACTAAACACTGAATGTGTGATAAGAGACCTGGGGACACAGGTTGACAGCAACCTCTCCTTTGATAACCACATTGCCACTGTAGCCAGAAAGTCCTTCTATGTGGCACATCTCATTACAAAAGGTTTCACATCCAGGAAGAAAGAGGGCCTATTATAGAATACAACACCCCATTTGGTATGTACCTCACTAGACACCTAGAAGAACTGGAAAGGCCACAAAAATACCTCACTAAGAGGATCTTAGGCCTTAGACATATACCCTATATGGACAGAATAAAAAAAAAACTCCAGTTATACTCTGTCTCTTATCACCTACATAGAGATGATCTCTGCTTGACCTACAAAACCATGTCTGACCCAGAGCTGCTAGATATGCTACACCTAAAGGAATTCCAATCCATTCATTCAACATGCTCCAGGGACCTAAACCTCATTACCGCAATAAACAGAACATGCTTTAGTGCAGGTTCCTAACTCAGAGACTTCCCATACTCTGGAACAAACTTCCCATTCATGTCAAGCAGAGTACTTCATTGGCCCTCTTTAAGAGAAATCTTGATGAGTGGATGGGCAATAGGATGTTCACCCCAGGGATCACTTCAGTGGCCTTGCTTGACAGGGGCATTGGGAACTAACTTTGGGTGGCATGATGCCAGGGAATCTTCTTGGGATAGGCTTATATAAGCTTCAGGGCTATTAGCCTAGTACACACCTATGAACATATGAGCCTATATACACATATAGCAGGCACAGTTAGTAAAACAGAGTAATAATACTACAATACTAGATTCTTTAGTCTAAAAAAGATAAACATTGTTGGAGAGACATGTATAAAACATCAGCTTCATAGAGATTATTAGTGTCTAGATGAGAAACATAAATACATTTTTATTATGTTGTATGTTTATAATTAATCTTATAACCTAGACCTAACCATACATCTTGATGGGCGAGAATAGTATGGTGGAGGTCTAACACAGCAGAGGATCTAACCTGGTGAGCATAGCCAGTTATTAATGAGATGCATTTTTAATGATTTTTTTAAACTGTGTGAAGGAAGAGATAGTAGGTATGTAACAGGGTAGAGTTTTCCAGATTTTAGATATATAATTAGAGAAGAGGGGGTCCCCTTCTGAATTATTAGACTTAGTTACTGTGAGAGTAACCTTGATGCTGCAGCTAAGAGTCTTGTTATTGGTGTATAGGTGAAGTAGGTTTTGTAATGCAGGGGTTTTTCTGGTTCATACAGAACTTTATGGGTCAGAGAGAGTTGATGATAATGCAGGAGTTGAGGAAGTTCCAGCCAGTTGAGCTGCTTCAAGAATGAGCAGTGATGAGATTTAAATGGGGAGTCAGCGTCGAGTCTAGCAATTTTGTTGTAGCAGAAGTCAAGCTTAGCTAGGTCTGCATTTCTCAGGTTGATGAAAAGAGGTGAGGCATAGAGGAGGGTAGATATAAGGTGTGTTTGGGCTATTGTAGCTTTTGTTTGTTGGATAAGGAATTGTCTATTACTATAGAGGGTAACTAGTATTTTGTGGACTTTTTTGATGGTCTGGGAAATGTGAATATCAAATTTTAGATTGTTATCAATCTTTACACCCAGGAGTTTAGTGTGCTCTGTGGGAAGGATAGTAGTTTTGTAACATGATATTAAACGTGGTAGTTGTTGAGGTGGACCTAGTAGGTTTAAAGAGCAGAAGTTTGGTTTTAGCAGGATTTACAATAAGTTGGATATTGGATAGCCATGTTTCAATAGAGGAGGAAAGATTATTGAGTTAATGTGTGAAGTTCCTGTACTGAGGAAGCTGCACAAATTAATGCTGAATCATCTGCGTATTGGATGACAGATGTTGTGGGAGTGGAAGAGTAGAGCTTATTGGCACAGAAGGTAAACAGCAGAATTGGGTACATATTGTAATTATTGCTGTTATACACATAGAGGATTGCTAGATTAACATGGTTTGTCTGGATATGCATTTTCTGTGTGACTTGACGTCTGATAGTGATATGTCTCTGACATACCTCTCAACTGTCCAGATGTTCACAGACTGCTCAGAGGATTGCCTGTTAAGTTTGATCTGTTCCTCAGTCAATTTCTGTTTTTGAGAAATCAGTATGATAATGTGAGGATTGTAGTCAGTAAATATTAACATCCATTTGTGTTTCAGACATCATATCCTTCAGGGATGTTATGTTAAAACAAAAACACCAGCAACTGTTTCAGTTTGTAACATCATTATGTGAGATATGTTCCTCTTTTTGTCCTACTGCCCCCCAAGTATGTCATGCTTTGTCCATATGTCTTGCAGTAAAAGGTTCAGAGGTATGGTATATCATTATTTTGTGACTGCACTCCTGATATCATCCCAGTGACTTAGTAGACTCCTAGACGTGGTATGTGGCAGTGGCCATAAATATGGTCCCATACTCTGGACATTCTGTAGAAATCTGGACAGTTGAGGGTTATATATGCCTGGCCATTGTTAACAGACTGCCAAGACTGTGTGTAGCAGTGTTGTGTGTAAATGTTTGTTGGGCTGAGTAGGGAGAGTAGCAGATGTGAGTGTCATAGATCCTTTTCTATCTGACTGTGCATGCTGCTACAGCTGCTGGTAGTCAAGCAGGTGTATATGCTTGTAGGGGCAGACTGAGAAATGCCCTGTAACAAATCAGGATTCCTAGTACACTGTGAATAGGGCCACCATATGCTGGTGTAGTGTGTGACTGGCAATCAGGATATGTTTGTCATTCTACTCTAGAGTTCATTTCAAGTACTAGTATGTTGCTGTGACTGTGATGCAAATGGTTGTGGGTGGATATTTTCACACCAATATCTGCTTTTCCCTACAGTTCCATCCCTGTAGTGCATGATATATGCATGGGTAATTCCCCAGACCTGATGTGGGGTAGTGGCTTATTGGTCTTACTGTGGTTCATAAGGTGCTGGGTGAAATAGTTGGCAGCTCTCACTGTTTTTTCTCTTCTGTTACATGACTGCAGTTATATCTCTCCACTGTCCAGATGTCTAGATACTGTCTGGATGCATGGCTCATATGCATGGCTCATATGTTTGGTCTGTTCCCCATAACTTTTGTGGATTTCTGACAAATCACTGAAATGATGTGAATATTGACATTGGTAAATGATGATAGTCATTTGTATTTCATAGGAGTTATAATTATGTTCATAGGTTAGTACTAGGCTAACTTGCCCTTGTGAGCCATTTTAAGCCTAGCCAATTATCCCTTATGAGACTCAAACCCTGCACCTTGTATTTGTAAGGCAGACACCTTAACCATTAGACCACCCTCCTTACCCCCTGAAAGATCTTCAGACCTGAAATATATCAGGAATTATATGTTAAATCAAACCATGCTACTCTAGCATACTTCTACATATATTTCAAGGATGTCACTATAGTTTGCCCTTTATACCCCCACTTTGTCAGGCTTTTTGCAGATGTCTTGCAATAAGAGGTTGGTTATCTATCTATATATATATATATATATATATATATATATATATATATATATATATATATATATCTGTATATATATATATATATATATATATATATATATATATACATATATATATATACACACACACACACACACACACACACATATATGTATATATGAATACTATGGATATATATTTTTCCCTAATGTTAAATGACTGTATTGCATGATATGTTAGTAAAGACATTACAAATTCCTACTGCTCAGATGGTGTAGAAGTACGTTGCTCTGGTGTAGTGCGCAGGGTCCTGGGTTCAAAACTTGGTAATGATGCATTTTTTTTTCATTAATTGTTTCATTGAAACATCTTAGGGACAGGGTAAACCAACATTTATATGATGTCAAGAACAAGAATACATTAAATGCCATACCTAAACGCATTATGGAGTTTACCACACACAGTTTTAGCTTTAGAGTTTTACAATCAGTCATACTAAATGTACGAGGAGGAGATAATAATAATTACTTATAAAGGATTGAGCTTAGGTGGATTTTAAAAATGCAAGCTCATATTTACCCAGGACTTAATAATGTATGTGTTAAACCAGAACTAGATGCTCACCGTTTTAAGAGTAATAATGTTTGAATTGCTTTTAATTTGCTGTTAATTTGCTGCTAATTGATCAATTGTTAAATCTGATCATTTGGATTTTACTATATACATGCTATGAGATGATATTTGTTTTAAGGATCTGATGAAGCATAGTTTGTTTATGTGAAAGCTGTCTGTTTTTACTCTCCTTTATTAAACTGGAAACTTCAGCCATGGTGGTCTCACTGGGTTTTTGTTACATTTTTTTCATTAATGTTAAATGACCATAATGCATGATATATTTGTAAAAGCATCGCAAATCGTTACAGCTCAGATGGTGTAGTGGGACATTGCTGTGACTGTAATGCACAGCATCCTGGGTTCAAGACATGGCAGGGCTGGTTGTTTTGTTGCGCTGAACAAGGGCTGATTGAGACAGAGTGATTAAGGCACTTTTAAGCAGTTGTAAGCAGGTTTATGTGGTTTTGCATGGAGCTAAGTGATGCTAACAGACGGTTAAGGCCTCTTAGCTTCACTTAACACTGCTTGCTCTCGCTTCCACCAGCGCTAATTTTAATTAAAGAAAAGGAAAAAGGGTGATAGGAAAGTGATGAAATGGGGCAAGCAGGGGGTAAAATATTAGGAAAAGCAGCTAGGGATGTGCAGAATGGGTGTAGGAATGTACCATAGCGTTACATTTTTTCTGCAGCAACAGCTGTGAATAATGTGTAGAATTTGGAATTTACAGCCTCACACCCCACAGGGAGGGGTGTTGGTTGACAGACATTTGTAGACCAATGTGTGGGTAGATTTATTAATTTAATTGTACATGGAGGTGAAATGTAGAGCTATATATGGGGCAATGATTTTTTTTTGTGGGACAGATGCCCTTTTTTTAGGTGAGAGTGGGATGTTGGGGAAGGGCTGTAGGTAGGTTTGGGGAGGTAGGTTGAGTAGGATAGGTAGCATTTGCAGACAGAAAAGACACACAAGATAGCAGACATGGGTGGTATATGACACATGAGGGGGAGTAAACACCTTGGACGGAGAGGGCGGTTGGGAATCAGAGGCCCATGAGCACCCAAATGGATACAATAGGACTGAGGTCCCCACCCATGGGCAGTCACCACTGCAACTTCACAGCCTCAAAGGTGGCTGTGTTGGAGGCTGGACAAGAGGGGCAGCCTGCCCCTTGACATGTGCCAGGCTGCCCTCCATCTGGTGGAGCTGTCTACCCAACTCAGACTGGATGATGCTGAGCACCATATCCCAGAACATTCTGTGGGTGATAGGCTCCTCTGAGTACCTGCACTCAGGGGAGGATGGGCCCCATCCCCTGAAGTGGTTCCATCCGAAGGTGGTGCAGGACCAGCAGAGGAGGATGTTCCAGGTTGGGTCCCAGACATGCTGGGACCTGGCGCCATGGCCAGATGGGGTGGGTCATGGGATCTGCTGGGATCTGCCTTCCCAAACGTGCTATGGTGTTGTGGTTTTCCCAGATATATCAGTTAGCCATGTACAACACATTTCAAAATTAGTTATAACAGCATGAATGGGTGTTCCAATTAACCCAAACCAACAGATTTAAAACAGTTGCATAGCAAACAGAACACATGCATAAATGGAACAACAGTAATCATTTTAACAGCATCCAAGTTACATTGATGGCAACAGGCCACCAATAATAGCATTTGAACAAGGTATGATAATATGCAACCAATGAAATATATGAACAATAATAGATCACATGTCCCAACAATAGGTTTTGAGAACAACATACCCGTAGTATACAAATAATATTTATTGATGCAGATAATGGCTGTGAGGAGAGAAAAACATCCACTAACTACTGTATCAGCTTCTATTTTTCAGAACAGTACTGCTCAATACTCTACAGGTCTGCCCACACTTTATGTCTACCTATGGCCCATAGCTTCTGTGGCACATACATACCTGTTAGACTGTCAACCTGAAATGGTATGGGACAGACTGGGTGAACTGTGGCTACTTTACTGGAGGGGGCTTGTACATGTCAGTGTTACATACTCGCCAAAGAAGGGGTACCCTGCAATGATGTGTGACTCTGGGACTAGCATAGTTCACCTGGGTTCCTATCTGTGTCCAAGGTGATTGGCAGCAGTGACCACTAGCCATGACAGCATGACACTTGAGTGACATGTATCGGGAAGAGGCATGGTGTATGTACCTATCCTGCTGACATTTGCAAGCATGGGGTTGGACAGTGAGTCAGTTGTACATGATTTATTGTTATACCCTTCAAACAGCTACTACAAACATTTTGTTACCTGTAAGACCTGTGGAGAAAATATCTTTTACCACTATATGACCGTTTCTACAAATATTCAAGATTTCTTCAGTGTATATATGCACATATCTCAGTACCACTCCCTGGATTTGAACCATGTCTGGGTGTGCTAAAATAAAATACAACACTGTTTCTCATTACACTGAGCTACTGGGGAACTGCTGCTTCTTGTTTTCCTTTGAATTTCTACCCAATACTCTGTGGATTAGACAGTCTGACCTTGTAATCCTGAGATTCATGCATGACAGGTAGTTACTGTACTGTGTAATAATCCTTTGAAATTATACAATCTGGAAAGCAAAGGTTAACATAAAGCACTGTAGCAGGGGACACACTATGATATATTTGACATTAGTATTCAGGGTTCTGATCTTAGTGCATAACATATGTCATATTTCATGTATATCTTGATTTACAGCTCCACAATCTACTGATTTTAATACTAGCTGATTATCAGAACAGCCTCTGTTAACTCATGCTGTCAAAGCCATATTTTCTGAGCAGAACCTGTACACATCCTATTTCTACAATAACATACCAAAATAAACACAACAGTTGATGGTTTAGGTTTTTATTGTACTTATATACCACAGTGGTCTACTACTGCATATGCTGTACATGACTATTAGTCTGGCAAACCTTTATTTAATCATTAGATACAGAACACAGTAAACAATTGAATCCTTATTTATTTCATTATATACTGCAAGGTAGATCTGTACTCACCAGCCTGTTGGCACAGCATTGTCAGTCTGTATGCCTGGGCCTCAGGATTGCTATCCCTCTCCACTGCAGCTGTAGGGGGAGAAAACAAACATTATGCATACCTGTCTATCACATACTCAGGCTAGATTTTGGTACAGCTATATCTGGGATACTTACAAACCTGCTGGATTATCGTTGTCCCGAGCATCTTGGATCCAGTAAACTAAAAGCACCCCCTTCCTTCACTTTAGGTCACCATTGTGATGCCATACCTGCTCACCAGTTAGAGAGATGCCAGTGGCACTAATGAGATCATGTGCCAGATGGTCCCAGGCCTTCGCTTTATACTGTGAGCCCTGGTACTGGCCCTGCAGCAGTCTGTCATCATGGTTTGCTACAAGGAGCCCAACTGTGGCTCTGGACTCCAAAATGCCAAAATGATGTGCTGAAAGCACGAGCCTTCACCAACACCTGACATAGTTCCTACTCAGAGAAAGCTACAACAGATTCTGGCTGTATTCCAGCCTGTGCCATTTAAATAAGGCTATATTCCTGCCCTTTGTCGTCAATGAACCATTTTGAAAATACTAAGGTCAGCTAAGCAGTGTGCAAATCCACTAAGCTGGGTTGAACAGTGCTTAAAGGGGTAATTGCTGAGCAATTGCTTAACCATGCACAAATCTGCTTAGCTGAGCCGACTGCTGCTTAGCAGTTACATCTAAGCAATGCTTAAACCAATTGGGCATAGTTGAGCACTGCTACCATTGCTCATTTTTCATTTTTAGGGAATATCAGAATAATGACTTTTAATTAATCATTACTGACATATTAGTAAGTGTACATGATTTACTTTATATGATGTCCTTCTATGTGCTTTCATTACATTACCATGGGGTGTGAGTATACTGTATAGGACACTTGTGTATACATGGGTGATTTCACATGTTATAAGCACTCACACTTCCACTGTATACCAGATACACTTCCCTGGTTGACAAATATTAATTACTACATAATTTAAAATAAAAATAATAATTTTAACACTGCTTTCCCATGTAAACATATGAGCACCTGCATGCAAAGCTGGGACTCTAAACACTACGCTAGCTGGGTGGTAGGATTTTAGCTGTATATTTTTATTTATCTCCTGTGGGATGTTTAAGCAATGCTGAGCAGAGGGCCATAACATGCACACCCACTCAGCTATGCTTAAACCTACCTGAGAATGGGGAAAAATATTTAATCAACCCACTTTATTTACATGTATCTGTACTCCTCTTCTGTCACAGTAAGGGAAATTGTAAGTAGACACATATGGACAGATTTTAATTATTGTTTTTACAAACTTAGAAAGTGTGATTGTGGTTTTCTAGAAAATCATTGTCAAATCACTCAGGGTTTAAGTCAAAGCATACTGACACACATTTGGGTTTCAGACTTCATACCCTTCAGGAAATCCATGCTAATGCAAACCTTTTATTCTATCAACTTTCCATGTTTGCAATATTTAAAAAGTGTCACTATTTTTGGGCCTTGAACCCCCCCCCCCCATTATTTATGGCTTTGTACAGCTTTCTTGCTCTAGGAAGTTGAGAGGTATATGAGGCAGGCATCTGTGCTTTCTGCGGAAACCAGTACAGTTGAGGAATATGGCTGTATGGCACTTTGAAAATGATAGACATTTGGGTTTCAGACTTCATACCCTTCAGGAAATCCATGCTAATGCAAACCTTTTATTCTATCAACTTTCCAAGTTTGTAAGTGCAGTAGTTAAAAAGTGTCCCTATTTTTGGGCATTGATCCCTCCATTATTTATGGCTTTGTGCAGCTTTTTTGCTCTAGGAGGTTGAGAAGTATGTGAAGCAGACATCTGGGCATTCTGCGGAAACCTGTACAGTTGAGGAGTATAGCCGTACGGCACTTTGACAATGCAAAGTGTGTGTGACAGTACCTGCCACACACCCCCTGCATTGCTTCCTATTGGGATGGGTGCTTTTAGTGTCAGCAGATAATGAAAGCACTTGCAAAGTACACTGAAAGCACTTGCAAAGTGCCATACGGCACTTTGACAATGCAGGGCAGTGTGACATACTCCCTGCATTGCTTTCTATCAGGACTTCCAGATTTCAGTGTCCATGGACACTGAAAGTGCTTGCAAAGTGCCATACGGCACTTTGACAATGCAGGGTGAGTGTGACAGAACCTGTCACACACACCCTGCATTGATTTCTTGCTCCCCTATCTATTTCAGTGTTCACAGACACTGTTTTACTTATTTTATTTAATTTCAGTGTCCATGGACACTGAAATACTTTTAAAAAGTGCGTCACTTTCTGAGTGCAGGGGGCATGTTAGATGTGCATGCACTGCTTAAACACGCCCCCTGAACTCAGTACTGTCCATGTCAGTTTAGCCTTAGGAGCAGCGTGCCTTCATGAATATGCAAGGCACGCTTGCTGTTAAAATTAAGGATACATTGACACAGTTCACCACGTGCAGGAACAGCACTGTTCCTGCATGGAGTTTATTAAATCCTGGGGTCTGTTTTTCAACCCTTATTAACCACTATCCTTGGTTGTTTGTCATTCATATTTTTATGTATTTTCAGGATGTCAAAAAAAGTTTTGCATACATTGTAATTTTTAAAATATTATACTATACAATAATAGTATAAAAACAGTTATGGTATATAACTATCAATTAGTCTAGAAGCCTTTTTTTCAGTTTAAATATACTCTTATATCCTGACTCACTGTTCAAAATCTGAAACATCTCCTACTATAGTCTTTTGTATTCATTAATACAATGGCACCTCCTTTGTCAACTTTTTAATTTTCACATCACTATTGTTATATAAATTATTGAACATATGCCCTTCCTTACAAGATAAATTAAAATAGTTGTTAAATTGTTGGTTTGACAGTAAATTGTCATATTTTTTGTTCACATAGATTTAAATATGCAGATAATTCCAATGCAAAAGGCAGATTTTATTTTGTACTTCGCTTTGTAAATTCACCAAGATAAGAAATAAACTTTGCTGTTTAGGAATAAAATATCTTTCACTAGAAGGCATATCTAGTCATCTTTTAGCCTGTACTCAAAAGGTTAATACTCCTAGAAAGGTCTTGTTGTTACACATTAATAATAGCATTCAGTGTAATTGTTCCCTTTCTTGTTCCACTGTCTTCTGATATTCTTGTTCATTTTTACCTCTCTGGAACTGTGGTTTTGGTGTAAGTGCCACAACTTTCTCCTACATCCTTATACCCTCTGCTCCTTCTTGATACAATTTCATGGATTTAGAATTCCTCTTGGTATTGGCTGGCCACTATTTGTCCTGTCAGTACATTCCCTGATTCCATGTATTGGTTGATGTTTCCATATTATTAGCTTGATGAATATGTTCTCTTTGCTGGGTGAAACACTAGTAATGGATTGTACAGACATACTATGCTATGCAAGGACAACAGGCAGTATTTATAGTCATTTCCCGAATGCATTATGGCCTTTCAAGCTATGTGCAAATGAACACAGCTAAGTAGCAATTCATAGAGGCAACTTACATCAATGCATGATGGCTGTGAAATAAGCAAATGAACTCATAATGAGATGTAAATGAGGAATGATGTAAAAACAAAAAAAAAAAAAAGAGGCAGGATAAAGGTGCAGGCCAGTAACACTCAAAAACTTACAAATAAAAGTACTAAAATTCCACCTTACTAACATGGCAACCAACTCCAGAAAGGGAGTAATCTCCTAATATTGTAGTAAAAGACCACCAAATGGTGCATTAATACATAATGAAAACCACAGCTGTGTGAAGTACTTCTGCAAACACAAAAGGAGTGGTGGTGGGAGAAGACTGTTTATTGGAGGTGCATGCAAAAAGGGAATGACAATTACATATGTGGTGTTTTTCTGCTACTATGAGGGACCTTTGGAAGTATTTGGAAGGCCTATGTGTAGAGGCTTATGGGAAAAAAAGTAGATTTGTGGTTATTTTGCTTGTTTGGGATTGCTGAAGAGATGCCTAAATGGAGTAGGAAGGAGAGAGCAAAAATGCAGTTGGTGGCAAGCTGGGTAAAGGAATGGGAGGATGTGAAAGTTAATAGGTTGCACAAATATAATGTATGACCTTGTGTGAGGAAGGTAACATGGGGAGAGGAGGAAAAGGCTGGAAAGGAGTTGGGTAGTGAATGGTGAAGAAGAGAAGGGTTCCTATTGTGTGATCGCAGAAGCATTTTGTTTAATGTGTTTTGATCTAATCTAAAAGAACGAAAGGCAAAATAGCAAAGTGGCTTTTCAGCGAATTCTTTCCCTGGGAAAGAATTTGCTTGGTCGCTTTCATTATTTTGCCATTTCCGGCACTGTAGTGCAATCTCGGAGTCTATATATTTAAGTAGGGGGGTGTGGGGTGCCCCCCACATTATGTAATATTTTAAAGCTTTTTTTGTTTGTTTTTTTTTTATTTTGGAACAGCGATTTTTCCCTTGGAAAAAATTGCTGTTCTGAGATTTCAATGTAAGCTTTCATTTACATGGGGTTGATTAATTATCGTTCGCTTTTGTAAGCGTGCGATAATATAACATAGACCCGAAGAGAAGATCATGGATAAGGTAGACATATTGTTGGAAAGGAGTTGATTCGATTTTATGATTAGGATAAGGAGTCCTTAAGAGTAAAAAGGACAACTGTAATTTGGGAAGACAGAAGGTTAGTGAGGTAAGAAAGGATCTTAGGTTAGGTGGGAACCATGCAGAAAACTGGGATATAGAAGTATTTGTATGAGACTGTGTTCAAGAAAGGTGAACAACACAATTCTGACATAGTTAGCTACATGACTTTCATTACCTATAATGAAGCTATCTGACGAAGTTGTATGCTTAAGTTGAAGAATCAGGCAGAAGGGTGAAGGGGAAAAGTGTATATTTTCATTGTGGTATATGTATACATTTACTCTTTTGCTTTGAACTTACTGCTCAAGCTTTTTGCAGTGAAATGAAGGAATTGATTTTTGCATTTAAGAATCAGAATTCTTTTTATATTATTATTAGTATTAGTATTATTACCTGCATTTAATATAAATATGATGCTTTTAGACTTTAGACCTCATGCACAAGTCATTATTGTAGGTAACAGTTGTTGATGTCCTTGCTATACTCACAATAAGCATAAATTATCTTTCCCTGCTAAATTTAGCAGGACGTTAATGTTGGTATACTATATATTTGATTTGGGGGATATACTGGCTCCATTTACACCACTGTTATTTATTCACTACCATGTAGTTCACTACACTCAAAGCCATGCTGAGAGAATTTTCATTTCAATGTCTCTTAAAAATATGTTTGGGCATTTAGTGCAATCCTGCATACCATGTCAGACCATCAAACTTCAATTAATATTCATATTCAGATATCTTTCAAAATGTGCCCTCCAAATTCTGTAATTTCCTTTAAACACAGACTGATTTCAATTCCTTAGGTTATGTGTAAGTAGGAAAAAAAATGTATATATATATATATATATATATATATATATATATATATATATATATATGTATATATTTGGATTCATTTAAATGTTATATTATGGTAAACTTAAAATGTGGGCTATAAACAAACTTACCTGTTCAGATAAGAACAAGGTTACAATCCCGGACTGCTTGACCTCTGTCTTTCAGTCATATTTATACACAGACTGCCTTCAAATTCTTAAACACAGAATTCAGTTCATTGTATTAGTTAAATATTTAATTGTATTTTTGTAAAACTAATTGCTGTGTTATCAATACAATAATTTATTTGTGTTTTTGTTGTTGGTGGCACACTGATCAATATTGATCAATTTCAGGCTCATCTAGGTATTCTTGGAGTCAGATGTGAAAATGGCTAGTAAATATTCAAGGTGAGTGAGGTGATCTCTTTTGTCGGTGGCTACTCTGGCTGGTTGAAATGGAAACTGGGGAGATCTTTTTGGCTCACAAGAGGAGGGTGTTTATTTTTGCTCTCACTCTGTTTATGTAGAAAGTTTAGAGACTGATAAAGCCATAACCATACTTATTTGACAGGGGAGGCTGTTTCTTTGGCATGGTTTGGAAATTCAACAATAGTTAAAGAGCTCTGTACTTGGTGATTTTTCTGTGGACTTTGAAACAGCATATAATGTTTTGATGTATCGTTCTCTTACATGACTTCCAGATAATATTCTACACCCTTTTAATTCAAATGATATTTTCAATCAAAAGAAAAAATGGGTTCCTATCACGTAGTCAAACATTTATAATTTTGAACGACATATGGTCGAGACCATATGTTCGAATTTGTAAATGTTTGAGCGTGTGAATGGACATCTCCATAAGCAGAGGTTTCCATTCACTTCAATGTGGTGCGATTTCAGAGTTGGTATATTTAAGTAGCGGGGGGTGTGGGGGGTGCAGGGAGCTTGGCCCCTGCATACAACAATTTTTTTTATTTGTCCGTTGTGTTTTCATTTTTTTAAAGGTAGTCGAAGTTCCGTAACTTAGGACATATGTGTTCGAACGGTTCCACTTTGAATCATCGAAAGCTTGAAACATCAAAATTCTGATCATTGAGACCAGAAAATCGAGTTTCAAACCATTGAAGATTCAAAGGGAACGTAAAAAATAAGAAAAAAACTCTAAAAACTATTTAAGCCCCCTGCACCCTCCACAACACCCCTACTTTAGTATACGAACTCCGCGATCTCACTACAGTGGGGTAAAGGGAAATCTCCATTTTAGCACTATATGCAGAAGTGCTAAATGGCAGATTTCCCATACCCTGTCTGCAGTGCCATCACAGAGATGGCACATTCACAGACACAGTGTGCAGGGCACCTTGCTGCCTGCAGAAACACTAGCTTTTTCCCTTTTTTACTTACCTTTTTCTTCCCCTTGACAACATCGATGTTCTAAACACTCGATGATATGGTCCCGACCATATGAATTTCGATGGTTTAGAATTTCAATGTTTTCAAGTGGAACCGTTCGAACATATGTCACTCCAAGTTACGGCAATTCGACTATGTGATATAGACCCAGAAAAATAGCTACTGGATACATTTGTATGTACATTTGTCATGTTCAAACTCTTAAGCATTTGACTCCTGTCTTCTTAACTAATACAACTACATACCCAATATTGATAGACTATGATTATATTCAAATAAGGAAAATTTGAATGGTTTCATGAATGGCACATCAATGAATCTTGATTTGATACTGCTAAGTGATAGTTAATGACACCCAGAGGTCTTTTCTGTAAAAAGTCAGCAGCCTCAGAGTTAATAATAATTAATAATAACCTTCCATACTGGAAAAGTGTGATGGCTGGGAGGAAAAGTTTTAAAGCTTTTGAGTGTGTGTGTGTGTGTGTGTGTGTGTGTGTGTGTGTGTGTGTGTGTGTGTGTATTGTGATCCCATGGTAATGGTTTAAAAAAACATCCCTGTTGTATGTCCTGTATCCAGGGCAACATTTCATGCAGGTTTCCTGATACCCTGGCCAAATATCCCCTAGTAGTATAAATACCATCTCAGGTCTCCCCTACAAAGAGGTCACTTGCCTAGTGGGACTAATCTGGATAACAACAGATAACTTTTTTGCTTCTTACAGTTTGAAGCTGCTGTCATTAATTTCGTATTCTATTACTTGTCACATTGCAGTAAATATTTCCTATAGATCCACATTTGTATCCTTTTATTCCGTCACTTCCTAGTGATTTGTCATTTTTTCTACAGCTTTCTGGCTAAATAAATCTCAAATGCACCATTTTTCATCTCTTGTTTTCTTTTCCCATACATCTTTTTTCAAAAAAGAATGATCCGCTTTGTCTTTTTCTTAAGTATTCTGTTTATATCCCTTACCAAACAACGGTTATTCTCTTACAAAGACTAAGATCTAACTATACTAAATTTATTGTGTCATCTTAGGCTAGAATACACAATGGCCAGGTCACTGTGGGAACAAAATGTGTTATAATCCTTCTGAAACAAGAACAAGTTGCTGAAGAGAAGTACACAATACTGCAGGAATCCAAGAAGCATTGTTTGAGTATTATTCTCTTGTTCTTTTTTATTTCTATTTCTGAAATTTGATTCCACTAGCAATTGAATCAAGTATGGGTTAATAAAATGACAGAAGGAGACAGCAATAAATCAAAAACTATATGCATTACACCAACAAAACCAGCTTAGTAACTCTAGACAATAATAATGATATTAACAGCAATAAGACAAATAAAAAAATATACACATTTTGACCCTTTTGATTTGCTGTCCTACTTTATAGTGTAAACTCCATTAATTTTGGACATTATCTCCATACAAAAAGAGCTGTTCACTGATTGTATATAATAAATTGGAAAATGCCTGTCTTTGTGCCCATTATGACTATTTAGGGTAATAATTAAATCTTCAAAGACAGAAAATTCAGATATGATATATATGAAAATGTGGCTTCACACAATGTTTTAAATGCGGGCTGGATTTAAAAAGAAGATAAAAATTAACATATCTGAAACCTTTCTTGGAATTAAAGTTTAAGGAATATACAAAAAATGAATAAAAATAAAATTAAAACATAAAAAATACACATAATTTTCTAAAAAGGTTGGACCAAAAATAAATATTAATCTTTCTCAGGATGTGTGTCATACAATACGTTCCCATTTGAGCTAATTGTTAGACATAGAATAACTGCTGCGCTTATGGGAAATATAATGCTTAGTGCCCACCATGCCAGCAATTACTGCTTGATTATTTTCTTGGAAACTATCTCTTATTTATATGCCAATAACCTTTATTTATATGCAATTTTTAATACCAAATGCTGCACATTTTTAAACAGCTGTTATTTCAAATTTGATAATTTTTTGTTTGCTTCTCCTCCTTAATTATATTACTTATTTATATATGAAATTATGAGGCATTTTATACTAACATTTTGTGGAAAAAATATACTCTGGGGTTCAGAAAACTTTTTTTTGTCACAGAAGGCAATTGTTTTTGATAAGCTTTCAAGCACGGAGTGTGCATGATTCCTAGACACAGAGAAAGCAAACTGCAAAGGCTGATATATCCTGCCTCCTGATAAAGTTCCTTAACATTGAGGATGAAAGTGCTTACCAGTTTTACCTTTTTGTACCAGCTATTATGAATGTATATTAAAATTGAAGTTTTATTGTGAGGTTGTTTTGCTTTTTCATGTTTTTAGTACGATTTGAATATTTAGCCTTTTTTGTTTATATCCTGCTTCCCACATAATATGCTAATGGCTGTAAAATGAAACTGTAATAAACATTTTTAAAATGAGGAACTCCATGGATGCAAATGAGGATAAACAATATGGCAGGGCATGTGAAAAACTGAAAGGCTGCCAGCCCAGCTAGATAGAATTTTGAAGATAATTCTATGTCATTATAAATATTAATATAATCCACAGGCTCTTTTACACATGTAAGAAAACTAAATGCAAGAAAAACTGTGTTATATGTTCTGAACTTAAAAAATGTAACCACAGCTCACCTTGCTGGAAGAAAGCTGATAAGGTAAAGCATTTTATGACTGTTTGATCTCAAAGCTTAGAGACAGAATGTGTGGGTGAAGGAATTCCTTCTATTGTTCTAAGACCAGAGTTAACTGCAAGGTTTTACATGTATAATGTCTTTTATTTATATGACTTCCTGGCCAGGTGCAAGCTTACTAAGAAAACTAAGAAATGTAAATTTAGAGGTTTTGTTAGCCTGTGAACCAGAGAAGTGTCAAGAATGATGTAATCTAAAATGAGTCAGCAGTAATGTACTATCAGTTTAAGAGATCTCAGAGAGAAATAAATAGCATTTTGCATTTGTCTTCAGAGCTGGCAACATCAACAGCACTCTGCCTTTGCTCTGTATGTATGTAAGTTATTTAGAACACAGTTTCTCTCAGAAATAGATAGAAAATAGTAAGATTAGTCTAGCTGTTTTCTATATTTATGTCAGACTATCCTACAGTGTTGTTTCTACAGTATTGTTTAAAAATTCCTGTGTCTGAACTCTTGGCTAGCACTGTGTTGAATTGAGGAGATTTGTTTTGTGTTTTTATTATTTATTATTAAATAATTTTTAAATATTTCAACTGTGGCTGATTTATGTAGAGATAACTTAAGCTCTAGAGTACTTGCATGCATTTAGTGATACTGTACTAAGCCACTCCATTAGTCTTGGTGTTCGTCACACTTACTAATTAGATAACAGTATTATTGCACAGCGAAATTGTCCACCCGTTGGGAAGAGCCTTATAGTATCTGATAAGTAGGGGTTTGGTGGCAGTGGATTACTGCCTTATAGCCTGGTCAGAAGGGGCATACCTAGTGAACCTGTACCAGCCTTCGCCAAGAGTGTCTGTGTGTTTGTATATAAATCATATCTCAAAGTGTGTGCATGTCAGCTACTTGGGCAGGGACACAAAACACTGGTTGGGCAGAGCGAGTGATGGGAGGAGTTGGCTTGGAACCATGGATAAGGACTCCACTCTATAGCTGTGCCAGTGGGGAGTCTTATTGGGGATCTGGAGAAAAGGGAGAAAACAGCCCCAGACTGACTGCACTTTTACAGGAAATTGTACTTTACTGTGTGTGTACTTATCCTTCCCAATGTGCATTCCCCGCACTGGTGTTACTGATGAGGATCAAGGCTCCTTGATTACTGGGCCAGTGCATGGACATCACAGGGCGATACGTGTATATGTGTATATAATGTATATATATATATATATATATGTTCCCTACGTTAGACCGACATGACGGAAGATCGACTTGCAAAACACTGATGCCAGAAGAAAGTACAGTTTTGTACCTACCATAAATGTAGATGTTCGAGTGCTCATACAGCTGCAGTCATAACAGATGGGTTATCCTGCCATCAGGTGGGTTCTTGGTCAGACGAATTCCAAAGTCTAGGTCCGGCGTCAGTTGTCGTCGCTTCTTCCCTGACGTCAGTGTGGCAGGGGTATAAAAGAGCCAGCCGACGCCATCTTCTTCAGTTTTTCTTGCCCCAGATGTCAGGTGCCCCCAGAAGGAAGGCAAAACATAAACTTATGTAATTATGCAATATAGAATAATCAAAAAACAGTAGTTGCAAGCAAATACACCATAAAGGAATACCCCAAATAAGTTGTATGAGAAGGTGTATGTCATAAGGCCTGTCCTAAGAGGGGATGGAGGGGGGGGACCTAGATTGCAGCTGTATGACCACTCAAACATCTACATTTATGGTAGGTACAAAACTGTACTATGTTCATCGTGCATACAGCTGCAGTCATAACAGATGGGAAGAATCCCAAAGCTAAGTAGGGGTGGCAGGCACTAAGTGGAACTAGGAGGAGCAAGGATGCCCTGCAAGACAGCTGTGGCAAATCCCACTCTAGATTTAGAGTAAAGTGGAAGGTGATAGTGTTTGGAGAAAGTGTACACTGAACTCCAAGTGACTGCTTCCAAAATGTCTGCAGAGGTAGCTGTGGCCCTTGTGGAGTGGGATCTGATGCTTGAAGGCACAGCTTTTCCATGAAATGAGTAACAAAAGCGTATGCAGTGGGCTATCCATTTTGAGATTGTCTGTTTGGAGATAGCCTTTCCTTGAGCACCTGTAGCATAGGACACAAAGAGTTGTTCGGATTTTCTGAATGGCTTTGCCCTGTCCAAATAATAACGAAGTTGTCTGTGAATGTCCAAGGAATGCAGTAGTCTTTCCCCTTTGTTTTGTGGGTTAGGGTAAAAGGTAGGTAAGTGGATAGTCTGATTCAAGGCTACACTGGATACTACCTTTGGCATAAAGGTAGGGTTGGTTCGTAAGGAAACTCTGTCCTGATGGAAAATGATGAAAGGTTGCACAGCCATGAGGGCCTGTAGTTCTGAAACCCTGCGTGTTGAGGTGCTAGCCAGAAGGAAGGCTGTTTTCCATGACAAGTATTGTAGTTCTGTTGAAGCAGCTGGCTCAAATGGAGGAAGGGTCAGCTTTTCCAATATGAAGTTGAGGTCCCAAGCAGGGACTGGTGGTTTCCTTGGGGGTTTTATATTCTTTGCCCCTCTGAGGAACTGTCTTAAAAGAGGATGAGAGAATAAAGGAGGATCTGTGTTGTATTGTGCAGAAATGGCTGAAGCGTGGATTTTGATGGAGGAGAAGGAAAGTCCACTGTTTAACATCTCAGTTAGGTACTGTAAAATTTGTGGTAAATTTATTACCCAAGGATTCTGGCCCTTTTTCTGATTCCAGGCACAAAATCGTTTCCATTTGGTGGATTAGACTTTTCTAGTAGAAGATCTTCTGGCCTCCAGGATGACGTCCTGCACCTCCTTGGAGAGGAAGGTCTGTTGGGAGATCAAGGGATTCTCCATGCAGCTAGATTTAGGGTTTTGAGCTGGCTGAGAAGAGTTTTGAAGTTGTGCTGGGACAACAGAAGAGGCACTAGAGGTAGGATCCATGGTGGGGAATGTGTCAGGCTCTTCAGGAGCGGATACCAGTGTTGCCTTGGCCAATCTGGAGCAATGAGAATCATTTTTGGCCTCTCTGCTCTGGCTTTTAATAGAACTTTGGGCAGCAGAGGAAGAGGCGGAAAGGCATAGACTGTCAACGTTGTCCAATTGAAAGAAAGTGCGTCCACTTTCCAGGCCTGTGGATGATAGGTCCTTGAACAAAATTTTTTCAATTGGTAATTTCTGTGGGTAGCAAAGAGATCTATGTCTGGCTGTCCCCAAGCCTGAGTTATCTTTGCGAAAACTTGAGGATGCAACTTCCATTCGTGTGGATCTGTCATATTTCTGCTTAGGCTGTCTGCCAGTGTGTTTTCCTTCCCTGGCAGGAATTGTGCCTGAAGTTGGATTTGCAATTCCAGAGCTGTGTTCCATAGGGTCATGGCTAGTCTGCACAGGGGATATGAATGAGTTCCCCCCTGTTTGTTTATGTACCACATCACTGTGGTGTTGTCTGTCCTTATCAATAGCTGGCCTGGATGCAGTAGGTCTTTGAAGGCCATAATAGCATTTTGCACTGCTAGCATTTCCTTTTGGTTGATGTGTAGGTGCTTCTCTTTTTGGGACCATCTTCCCTGAATGCACTGATCTGTCATGTGTGCCCCCCAGGCGTAGTCCGAGGTGTCTGTTGTGATGATTTGAGTTGCTTGAGGTACGCAGAAAGGAAAACCTATGTTTCTTTGGCATGCTTGAGCCCACCACAGAAATTCCTTTTGAAGACGTGGAATGAGTGGTATAATTGTTTCCAAACTGTGGCTGTGTTGAGACCATACGTTTTTTAGGTACCATTGAATTTTCCTCATATGCAGCTTTGCACATGTGATCAGAAGGATGCAAGATGCCATGAATCCCAGAGCCAGCAGGACTTTCCTTGCAGTCAGCCTGGTGAAGGTTGCCATTTTGCTGAAGTATTGAGATATTTGCCCTTGTTTGTCTGGAGTGAGGTAGGCCATCTGGGTGGTTGTATTCAAGCTGGCACCCAGGAAAATTATTCTTTGAGAGGGTATTAGTTTTGATTTCTTTTTGTTGACTGTGTATCCCAGAAAGTTCACTTCATCTGATGAAGCATTTGTGAAAGTGCTAGTGTAAAGTAATAAAGTGGTACTACTTGTTTAATTCCTGTTTTTTTATTATCTTTATTATTTTTTTATTATTTTTTTATATAAAAGTGACACTGGAATCTTGCCTCATCCGCCTTTTTGGAAGTATTTTGTCTTTTGTTATTAGCTGCTATCGAGGTATCTGGTGCTTGGTTGTTTATTTCGTTTCATTATCTGCTAATCAATGATACACAAGACCTGCAATAAGATGTCACTCGTTGCATAGAAGAACTTGCATTTTCATGGCTTTCATTTGGCAGGCCCAATATTGTGCAAGGAAAGAATAACTTATGTGAGGGCAATCACATCAACACATTTCAGACAAACACACTCTAATGAAATTTACTGGCCTGTGTGCTCTTTGTAGAGGCCTGTAGTAATTTATCTATATTTAGATATCTATCTAAGACGTAGATATATAGATATATAGACAGATATATCCGTGGTCTGTTACATATACCTGCATACATATACATGTACTTATGGTTTACTATCAAAACGTGGAACAGCCCTTACATGAAACTGGTATGGCTGAATGCATCTTTTCCAGTTTCCATAATGCCATTCTGAGAATCTTTGACTGCACATTAGCAGCAAATGGTAATATACATTCGCTAATGTGCATTCAATGTTCTGATAACAGATGACACTACAGTGGAGATCAGGAAATTTACCCTTTTCTTCACTGTAGTGTGATCTCGGAGTTGGAATATATAATTTGCAGGGGGTGGGGTGCAGGGGATTTGCCCCTCTGCAAAACTGGAAAAACTTGTGTTGCAGATGTACAATTTATATGGCAGCTTCAGCACAACTTCCTGAGGGTCTGGCGTTACCTCCTGACATTCTGAATTTGTTCAAATGCGAAAGTTGAGTGATGATTTTTGACATTCTGTAAAAGTGACATTGCCAAATTCGGAATGTCAGTTTGATCAAGTGAATTGATTTTTTTTTTTTTTTTTTTGCTTTCAGCTTTTTGATAGTAAACCTATATATATATCTATATATATATATATATATATATATATATATATATATATATATGTATAGATACATATGTTGATATATATATATATATATATATATATATATATATATATATATATATATATATACTCATGTCCAGCCTGCAGCTGACAACATCAGGACTTGACTGCAACCAAATGCTGCTGCCAGGTATCATTTGTGTGATGACTGATGATGGTTAAACATGCATGCGGCATGCTTTGACTGAATGGGGTTGTATGCACAGGCAGTTAGCCTGACTACTTATTTTGACAGGGGCAATGAGTGCAGAAAGGGAGATAAACCACATAAAGGTAGATTGCCTGAAGGCATAATACATGTGCCTCCTCCACTGGAAAAAGTTAAGTGTTTCAGGTACTGATCGTGGCAAAAGCATGGATTATCCTTTTGTCTGTGATTTACATGGCAATCTATATGGCAGTTAGTAACAGTCACTCAAAGTACATATACCTAACGCAACCTCCCCTACAGATTGTGTACCTCTGACTTGTATAATGGTGGTGTATACAGCAGTTGTATGTTCTGAGATGTGTACCCACAAGAAAAAAAAAATTCTGCACACCCTGCCAGTATAGTATACATATGAGACCAAGTGCAGGAATGCAACAAACATAATCAGTATGGAAGGCTTTACTAGTACCCATACATGGCTTTGAAACAACAACAGCATATAGGTTCATCGGTTCATAGGTTGGTACTAGGCTATCGGCCCTAAGGCCTATGCAAGCCTAGCCATAACAATTCCCTGGAAATTTTTTCCCACAATATTTACTTCTCTGGGCCCCTGTCTAGCAGGGTGACTGACATGACCCCCGGGGTGAATTTCCTATCTCCCATCCAATCATCAAGGTTCCTTTTGAAGAGGGCCAATGAGGTGCTCTGCTTGACATGTATGGGCAGTCTATTCCAGAGTATGGGGAGTCTCTGGGTCAGGAACCAATCCCTCCAGCATGTTTTGTTCATTGTGATGATAAGGTTTAGATCCCTGGAGCGTGTGGCTCTGAGGGATTGGGATTTCTTTAAGTGGAGCATGTCCAACAGCTCAGGGTTTGACATGGCATTGTATGTTAAGCAGAGATCACCTCTGAGTAGACGATATGCCACAGAGTATAGCTGGAGTTTTTTTAGATGGTCAGCATATGGCATCTGCTTTAGGTCTGTGATTCTTTTAGTGAGTTATTTCTGTGGCCTTTCCAGCTGTTGCAGATGTCTTGTGAGGTACATACCAAATGGGGCATTATACTCTATAATGGGTCTAATGAGGGATGAGTACAGTGGAACAATGACCTCCTTTTTTCTGGATGAAAAGCCCTTAGTGATGAGGTGTGCCACGTAGAAGGATTTCCTGACTGTTGTATACAGCTCACATCTGTAAAATTGCATTTGTACTATATTTTACATTGACAAGACAACTGAATCACAAAGTGTGTGCTGTAGAACTTTAATGTTGCAATGCCCTTTCACTTGCACTCTTTTGTCCCAGTGTAGCACCCCTTTTCATTGACATACCTGACATTACTACACCTCAGCTGGAGCTTACAAAAGTTAAAGCATAGAGTCGCACAGCACATTGCTTATGTAATTTTGCAAAATAATTGCTTCTGGAGTGTGGAGGCAGTACATATAAATTAAAGAAGTTTAAACTTCACGAAGAAGTGTAGCTACTGATGAAAAAAAATTCTGCACCTATAACTGCAGTTTGGGAAATTGCCAATCAGGAATCTTCCATAGCAAGGTGATTCTATTGGCTGCAGATGGGATTTACACAGTGCAAGTTCGAAGCTCTGAGCAGAAAAGCTATGTTACTTGGCACAACCTATTGAATGTTACTAAACTGCTTTATGTATGTGTCACACTTGTGAATGAATACATGCTAAAAGGTTCTGTTCATCTTGTGAGCTTGCATAAGAATCTGCAAAGCACACTGTGCATATGTGGATGGATCAATGACCCCAGCTAGGAAGTCTTGCAATACATATTACTTTTGTAGGTGAAGGAAGTGCTGAAGAACAGTTCTGTTCTTATAGATAGACATGACACATGTAGTATCCACAATTAATGTCATCTTCCTCACCATCCTGCCATGCCAACATTTTAATCCTGCTTTATAGGTACTCCATGCTACCTTCCATTACTGAGATGCCTAAATCCTGTAATATGTGCCAAAAATGTCAATAGGTGAGACAGACGTATGTCACAGTTCTCTAGAATGAGACCTGTTAAATGACCTTGGCTCGTTAGGGAATTAAGGGTGTTAGGGCACAATGGTTGTGTAGCATGGAATCTAAGATCTTCCTTTATCTACTATAATAAAAACACTTATGTCACCGCAGGAATTATACGTGGGTCTCCGTATAAAATGGATACCTATCATAGTCTTAACAGAGTGATATCTGATGCCACCAGCTTACCTCCCTCTGATGAACAGTGCATGCACTACTTCAGCCATCAATGTAGGCCCCATCCTGACCTTTTTGGCCAGTAGAAAAAGGGCTCTGAATAATGGCACTTGAGATCTTTTCCAGGTGTCTGTCCAGTAAGCACACACCACAGACTGCTTTTCTGCATAGATGAGAAGAGTCTTCAGCACAGAAGGAGAATGAAAAGACTATCAATGTAAGAACATGTACTATTTAATCTCTTTTGTAATTAGAATTGTTTTAAGAGTGCATGTTACCTGTGGCGCAGTGGTGCAGGGTTTGATCCCCTAAGCCTCCATTGCCTAACTGTGTGACTGTGAACAAGTCAATTAACCAGACACCACTAAAGGGATGAATCAGAAAAATGGTCTATGGTGGTCAGTGCACTACTCCAGAAAACAAATACAAATACATACCAGCAGCATGCATATGTAACTGTCACCCAGGACAGATAAGGCCACCTACAAGTTATACAGGGCATTGGTATTGGTCATTTGGTGCTGTTCTGAATATGAGCAACAGAGCTATTCAGTTTGCTTGTCTATACCTTTGAAGTTTTATTCTTGTATACCTGTTAGTGTTTGACAGCAAGAAAGGTATAGAATGGCAGGTGGACACAGACTCGCTATGTTGTCCTTGCACTGTACACAGATTAGTATTACCTCCCATAAGTTTCATAGCTGGAGCTACACACACACACACACACACACACACACACACACACACACACACACACACACACACACACACACACAGACACACACACATCATGGCTACTATCTGTGTCCCCCTATTTAGATGACACATGCTCCAGTAATGACATTTACAGCATACATTCTTGTAGTCTGCTAGATTGTGAATTTATTGTCCCATTTTGTACAGTAGTTGCTGCAGTAGTGTCACCGGTGTGGGCATGGTCTATGGTCTCTCAGCAGGCCAGCTACCTCTGCATTTTCCCTACAAGTATCCTGGACTGCTTTCCAGTGGGTATAGTGGGGGGACAGCTAGATGGCCACCTTTCTTTCCCATGGTGGTGCTTGACAGACTGGACCCATTGTTCCCAACAGTGGCTCTGGGAAATCTCAGGATTTTCCTCACTGACAAGGAGTTAGTGGAGGTGGTAGGGAATATGGTAAAGTGGCATCTGGAAACCCACATCAGCTGTCTAACAAAGCTACTACTACAACTGGTAGAATCACATGACTGCCCACCCCCTGCTGTCACTCCTCTCAGACAGAAAGTTCAGAGTACTATCTGATTTCCTCATGGGCATTCCAAAGCAGAAGGCCGCACCCACTATAACCCTGATCCTTGAGTCCCCCCTTCTTTTGTGTAATGCCCTACTCTGTTTGTTGTCATTTCTTCTCCATCACCAGAGCCATCCCTTTGTTTGTGTGTTTCTTAATCCTCAGTCCTCTCCAACCTTCAGTCAGCCAGCACCTCACCTCTCATTTTTGTCTATGTAATATGTTAGTGCATTTGCCCTAACATCTTACCATGCCTTCACCTTCTCCTGCATCCTTCCCTGGCATAACTTAAAAAATGAGCACCTGTCCCATAAAAAACAAAGTTGTACCCCCCATCCATCTTCCCACTCTGATTCTCATCTACTGTTTTCTCTTGTGTATTCTCCTCTGTTTGCTGTTTCTTTTTCTTACAATATTATAAACCCATTCCCACCCCTTTATAAGGTCATAAAACAGATTTAATTATTGCACTGGTCCATTTAAAGTAACATGCTTGTTTTCCCATCTTTTTCCTTCTGACCACATTTGTGCACATTAAGGAGCATGCTTTCATTCTGCTTATCAGTTTTCCTTGTCTCATTCTTAGCTACTACTGTGAGTTCTCCACTTTCATTGCAGGCCTTGTTCCTAACATTAGCAAGTTTTGTAATCACCTGTGAAGTGGGCTGTGAATTTTCATGTTCTTTATTAGTACTGAGCTTTAGGCCACATCATGTTATAAACTGTACTTGCAGGAGACAATCCATGGTCATGCTTGGCTTGTTTTTCAGTTCTACAAATACTCTTCCTATTTTCCTGTCTCTAAATGTCATACCAAAATAAATGCAAACAATAGTCACTTATTATGAATGATTTGTTTATAGTTATTGTGAAGTCCCTCCTCTGGCCAGTAATCAAGGAATCTCAATCCTCACCACTGACACTGGTGAGGAATGTTCACTTGGAACAAACATAGATACACACAGTATCAAGCACACAGCACCAAGCACAATTTCCATTAAGAGCATACAGGGAGCACATTCCCGTCCTGAGGTTGGGTTTCTTTCTCACTCACCAGGCCCCAAATAAGACTCTACACTGACCACAGCTGTAGAGTTGAGTCCTTAGCCAAGTGTTTCAAGCTAAGTCCTGCACCACCATCTCTGTGAAACCAGTGCTCTATGTCCCTGCTTTAAGGAGCTAACACACACACACTCATTGAGATTTGATTTTCACATGCACCCCCTAGGAAAGGCTGGTACAGATTTATCAGCTATGCTTCCTCTGCTCATACTATAAGGTAGATACTGCCACCAGAATGCTCCAATACCAGGTGATCTAAGGCTCTTACAAGGGTACCCAATTATACTGAGTAAAATTAATACTAATACAAATGATAGTGTTTGACCAATGCAGCAAGGCTTTCAGGATCAGCCACAGTGTCACCAAATAAATACAAGTACTCTGAAAGGTTAAAATATTCTGCAAAAGATTAGCCACAATGAAAAGTTTAAATATATTTAATGTTGTTGTGTCTTTCAGCTTTTTTCCCAGTTAGGGGTCGCCACAGCAGAACTCCGGTCCACTAATGATTTGCAGTAGATTTTTACATGCCGAGTTGCCAGCTCTGACGCACAACCTTTAATGAATGTACGCGCATTCACGCATGTCTCCTCACAGAAGACACTCTAGCTGAGAATCGAACAGGACAACGTCTTACTGTGAGGCGACAATGCTACTGCAGCACCACCACCGCAGTTTTTAAATATATTTAATAATAAATAATAAAAGAACATGAAAATACTAAATATCTATTTACAATCACAGGAAATATTAAAAATATTAAAAATAACACATATGGAAAGGTTCACACAGATACAATGAAAACAATACTTAACTAATATGACTATATTTTCCTGACTGATCTAAAGAATTAGTGTTCACTAGACAAGGCAAGGTGAAGTGGGTGAGTGATCCTTCTTTGTCAGGTTTCAAAAGCAGACTGCTGACAGCTGAGTGACAGCTGTCACTAATATCTAAGTATCATTTCAATGCTGGCTACAGAATGATATCACATCTGGTCATCTGACTCTGATTCCACACTAGTCCCTTTACTAGAAACTGAACCACAATCTAGCACATATGTGTTATAACACACACACACACACACACACACACACACACACACACACACACACACACACGCACACACGCACACACGCACACACACACACACACACACACACACACACACACACACACACACACACACACACACACACACACACACACAGCTATAAAACCATTTCAAAAACTTCCACCCTTCCAGGGTAGTAATTAGTTCACCCCCTAAGAACAATACAGTAGGATTCCTAGTCCAAGTTTTTACAGACATTTTATCTCCTGCTGCAATCAGAACTGTGAGATACAATCTTGCTTAATGCCATCAGAAATGCACACACACCTGAACAACAACGCCAAAGTGAGACACACACACAGGCCAGACATATAATAGAGAGTGTTTGGGATGATCAAGTCATGGTTCCGGTGTCTGGACACATCCAGTGGAACTTTGCAGTATTCACCAGCTACATGTACCCAAATTGTTATGGTATGTGCTATTCTACATAATATGATTCTGCGGAAACAGCTGCAGCAGGAACAGCATGGGAAAGGGCCACACAGCCCCCCATCAGTGCCAAGGCCTGCACAGGCACAGAGTGACCCAGAGGAGGAACAACCTGAGCCTGCTGCAGTAGGCAGAAGGAGGAGTGCCCAGTATACCCTGGCCTTGGCAAAGAGGCAACGCATAACACATGCACTTACATGGTAGGGACCCAGGGAATGACACCTCTCTCTGACTCGCACATACAGTAAAAGGGATGCCAAACATGACACTACCTGTGCTCAACCATGTATAGGGAATGTACTATGTGCAACTAGCATAGGCAGCCCTCCAGCACCATGCACAATTCTGGCACACCCTCAAGGTAAGACAATCAACCTACCAATTGCCAAATGGAGTAGAATGTGTTGTATCTATTTTATGGATGTGAGCAAGCAAGGGAATTGGGTGGCTGAATGTTATGGCAGCAGACAGCAGACACCCATAGTGGCACCATGACATCTGTAACACATACTGGAGTCACCATAGTAGTCAGTACTACGTAAGGTGACAAAACCCACTGCAGAAAATGTGCTGAGCAACACGTGTGTCCACATGACCCTAACATACCAGTCAGGACGGTTCACATACCCAACAACAATGTCAGCCAGCTGGACAGGTGTAGACAAAACAAAACAGAGCCTGTGCCATGAATGATGGCTATGGTTAGTTGGTTAATCCCCCCCCCCCAGGCCTACACAGATAGACTACAGCAGGGCAGGCAGTGGGATGTTTGTTCTGAAGGGTAGGAAGTCAGACAATAATATGTATGGCAACCAAAGCCATGATCTGTAGTAGATACAACAGCACCCTGGAACACGAAGAAAAAAAGCAACCACCACAAGTTCCACTGAAGAATTTAATAAAAAGCTTTCTTCTCTCGGCCAAAAGCCTTCAAGGAGTATAATACAAGTAAAAACTGTGACCAAATATATACACAATTACAATTATTAATTAACCATTCAGCATTAGCAATCAATTAAGCAATGCTTTCCAATTAAACTCTTCATTTAATCCATATGGAAACATTGTTTTAAATTTTAAAATATACATTGCTTCTTTTTTTATTAAAACAGACTTAATATCTACCTTATAATTTACAGGTAGACAAACTTGCTCTAAAACAGTCACTTTGAGATAATTGCTTATGCCCCCATGAAACTGTGCAAAGTGTGAAGCTACAGGGCTATCTTCCTTACAATTATTTATATCTCTGATATGTTCTAGAAGTCTTAACTTAAACGCCTTTGCTCCCCAATATAAAACTTTTTACATGGACATTGTAAACAATAAATCACACCTACTGTATTACAATTAAAAGAATTCTTTGTAGTAAATTTTATATTATTAATTAAATCAAAAAAAGGCACAATAAATTTACAGGCCTTACATTTCCCACAGCCAAATGTGCCTATCCTGGTAAGATCTTTGTACAACACAAGGGGGGGTAGACTAAATTTACTCTTAACTAAAAAATATTTAATACTTTTACCCCTACGATATGAAAATTGCAAATTTAGCTTCAACCAGTGTTGTACATTACTTAAGGAACATAAATAGTTCCAAAATTGCCTGACAATCTTTACAAATACATCAGTAAAAGAGCCAAAAGTGGTCACAAAATATATAGTCTCCTTTATGTCACATAATTTGTTATACATGATCTGTAGTACACTGGTATGCCTCTAGTCAGCATGATAGTTAGCAATACAAAATGAAATGGAGTACCTGACATACCAGTACAGTCATAGCAAATCTGTATAAGTGTCACGTGTGTCCCCCACATCCTACATAGTAATGTAATAACAGTCAGGTGTGCCCCCTCAACCCTGTGTAGAAATGTGGAAATAGTCCGGTGTGCCCCCCATCCTACATAGTAATGTAATAACAGTCAGGTGTGCTCCCCCAACCCTGTGTAGAAATGTAGAAATAGGAGTGCCCCCATCCTACATAGTAATGTAATAACAGTCAGGTGTGCCCCCCAACCTGTGTAGAAATGTAGAAATAGTCAGGTGTGCCCCCCATCCTACATAGTAATGTAATAACAGTCAGGTGTGCCCCCCAACCTGTGTAGAAATGTAGAAATAGTCAGGTGTGCCCCCATCCTACATAGTAATGTAATAACAGTCAGGTGTGCCGCCCAACCCTGTGTAGAAATGTAGAAATAGTCAGGTGTGCCCCCTATCCTACATAGTAATGTAATAACAGTCAGGTGTGTCCCCAACCCTGTGTAGAAATGTAGAAATAGTCAGGTGTGCCCCCCATCCTACATAGTAATGTAATAACAGTCAGGTGTGCCCCCCACTCCTGTGTAGAAATGTAGAAACAGTCAGGTGCCCCCCCCCGCTATGCAGAAATGTAGTAACAGTCAAAGCCAAATGATCGATGGATACCCTGCAGAGACAGCATGCTACCTGTTGGTGTACAACACAAAGATCAGCATTGCAGCATAAACTACCTGGACACGCTCCACGCATTCAATATAGACAGCCATACTGGGCATGCTCACTGACTTACAGAAATAAAGGCAATGTCAGTCAACAACATACTGAAAGGTCATACTGGGCATGCTCACACACTTAAGCACATGAACGCCATGACTGCAAACACCAGTGGACCAGGCATATCTGACAGTTGCAGTTGTTAGTGCAGACACTTTTCGGTCTGCACCACTCATGCCTTGCACACACAGTGGATAGGAATACAGACATATATGTCAGGACAACACACTAGAATAAGCCAAAGGTAGACGTACATAGATGTGTGGAAGAGGGGACTGTGACAAGGAGCCATCCAGGCCTGTCCCACCCAGCACACAGCCAAAGGGCCCCAAATACATGAGGTGCAGATGTCACTCACTGCAGATACTAGCCATCAGTATCTGTCAGCATTACAGACTATGTGGTGCATGTGCCAGCTGTGCAACATGACTGTACAAGGAAGTAGTCATCTAGCAGCTGTATACATGTACCTGTGACATATGACCCTGTGTATGTCCACATGTGGTGTGTCATGTGGCACATGCACACACCATCCTCCCTATAGCCCTACTATGACAAGCCTGCTGAGGTCATCCAATGTGAAATACACCTTTGGGAGAGCTGTAGCCCAGTAATCTCCTTGGTGCATCCCATAGCTCCATACTGCTATAGTGTGATAAACTAGTTAGGTTAAAATTCAAACCCTAGACTTGGCAACTGTGTGTGAGTGTTTGTGTGCCTGTCTGACTGTGTAGAGAGCAATGCTTTTTAGGGTACTCACACTCCTTACAATTCATATACTCAACTTTGGCAAGGCTGCTGATGTTACCCACCTAGAAATACATCTCTGGGAAAGTTATAGCCCAGTAATTTCTGTAGTGTGTCCTGTAACTGTGCATTGCTGTAATGTGATAAAGTAGTTAGATAGGAGTTCTAACCCCTGACTTGACAACTGTGTGTGCATTTGTGTGCATGTCTATTGTCTCTGACTGTGTAGAGCGCAATGGTTTTTAGGCTACTCACACTCCTTACAATTCATATACTCAACTTTGGCAAGGCTGCTGATGTCACCCACCGAGAAATACACCTCTGGAAAGGTTGCAGCCCAGTGATGTCCGTAGCACATCTTGTAACTGTGTCATGCTGTAGTGTGATAAAGTAATTAGATAGGAATTCTAACCCCAGACTTAGCAACTTAGTGTGTGTGTGTGTGTGTGTGTGTGTGTGTGTGTGTGTGTGTGTGTGTGTGTGTGTGTGTGTGTGCACGTCTGACTGTGTAGCGAACAATACTTTTTACTGTACTCACACTCCTTACAATTCATATACTCAACTTTGACAAGGCTGCTGATGTCACACACCTAGAAATACACTTCTGTGAAAGCTGTAGCCCAGTAATCTCTGTAACATGTCCTGTAACTGCATACTGCTGTAGTGTGATAAAGTAGTTATGTAGGAATTCTAACCCCAGACTTAGCAACTGTTTGTGTGCATGTCTGACTGGGTAGAGAACAATGCTTTTTAGGGTACTCACATTCCTTACAATTCATATACTCAACTTTGGCAAGGCTGCTGATGTCACCCACATAAAAATACACCTCTGGGAAGGTTGCAGCCCAGTAATCTCTGTAGCATGTCCTGTTACTGCATACTGCTGTAGTGTGATTTAGAACTGTGGTAGGGTTCCATCCCCACCCATGGCAGTGCTGGATGTTTTGTGTGTGTTTCAATGTCTGCGTATGGAACAATGCATTATAGGCTAGTCACACTCAGTACATTTCAAATGGACTATTTTGGCAATCCTGCTGATGTCATTCATTGTGAAATACACCTTTGGGGAAGGAGATCTCTACCTGTGGTGTGTCCTATAACAGCTCCATGCTGTAATGAGATATAGACCTCTGTTAGGGGTTCTATACCCACACATGTATGTTGCAGATGTTTTGTGTGTGTGTCACTGTCTGTGTAGGGAGCAATGCATTTTAGACTTGTCACTCGTAGTACATTTCAAATGCCCTATTTTGGCAATCCTGCTGATGTCATTCATTGTGAAATGCACCTTTGGGGAAGGTGTTCTCTAGTAATCCCTGTGGTGCTTCCTATAATATTTCCATGCTCTAGTGTGATATAGACCTCTGTTAGGAGTTCTATACCCACACATGTTGGTTGTGGATGTTTTGTGTGTTTGTCACTGTCTGTGTAGGGAGCAATGCATTTTAGGCTAGTCACTCGCAGTACATTTCAAATGCCCTAGTTTGTCAATCCTGCTGATGTCATTCATTGTGAAATACACCATTGAGGAAAGAATACTCCATTAATGTCTGTGGTGCATACTATAACTGCGTAGTGCTGTAGTGCAATAAACTAGTTAGGTAGGGGTTCTACTCCCAGATGCAACAGGGGTGTGTGTGTGTTTGTAACTCGTATCCTGTGTACAGGTGAGTGTGTGATACCTGTGGCCAATGTTGAGCGGGTTTTGCATATTTCTTATATGATGGCCCTACTATATATCACAATGTCCACCGTACAGGGATAACAGATGTGAAATAGATGAGAGGCTGGGGTGCAAAGCCAAATCCATACATGTGACATCAAGGCCAGGCAATCACAGTTAGCAACCCCAGTATTACCCAGAGCACACTCTCAACCCATGTTTCATACACACACACATGCCTAGGCAACAGCCAATATATGGGTAGTCCACTGCATATTGGCCACTGATAGTAACTATGGAGTGATAGCAGTGGGCTACAGAGGGCATGTCACCCTGTCCATCTGTCCAATATGCACATACATGCAGACAGTGCACCTTCCCTATGTTCCCCAATGGACACCTGCACAACCTGTGATGCCATCACATGTGACCCAAAATGGACATACCATGCCTGACAACATGCCCTGTATGGACAGATGCCACATACACTAGGGAATGCTGTTAGCATGCTATCAATGTCGGTGTAGGGTAAACCTGCTACCCATTACCAGTTCCCACCACAGGTGGGCAAGACTGGCACATCTGATGATAATCTGTGTTCACAACATGGGCCAGACACCCCATGTACAGTTCCACATGTCACTGTACATCCATGTGGGAGGTGTGCACATCCCAGACACCATCCATGTCATGGACTAAGGAAGACATACATGGCAAGTGATGCACAGCATTGGCCACACACAATAGTCACTCAGGTGACTGGATGGGGGATACAATACCCACCAGTGTGGGCAAATGTAGAAACTACAGCCCTGAGCCACAATGCAGATCATTGTCATGTGGCCTGATGCCAAGGTATACCCATTTCCTACTCTTGTAAAGCCTGCTGGCACAGTCGACCATCACACACCCATGCAGACATGCACCCATGCATGTCAGTACTGGCACCTTGTGTGTTTGTGTGTGTGTTGTATGGTGCGCATGTTCACATCCACACTCACTACAATCCCCATGTTCATACTGAAGCATGCTGTCTGATGTCAGACACCTCCTCATACCCTTTGCCCATACAACCTCCGTATGACCCGTGTGGTGCATGTGATACCTGCACAGTGATATGTTCTGGCAATCACACTACTAATGAGTTGTACTCCTGGCCCTGCCAAGTGTGTCGATGGGTGTGCTTCCCTATGAGAGTGTGGCTGTGTTGACACTGGCACCTGTTCATGTGGACAGGTACGTGTACATAACCTACCGTATAGCTACCGTATCCCTGTTGCAGATGTCACTCACCATCACATATATGTTCTGAGTACTCCACAGCAGGTAACCCCTGTGGTGCATCCAATAACTGCATAGAACTGTGATAACATTACATAGTTGTCAGGGGTTTGATACCCTGTGCTGGTAGGTGTATGACACAAACATGATTCAATTTTACTGTCTCACCCCTCCCTGACATGTCTTTGCCTCTGTCTGCCTCTCCCACTCCCTCTCTGGTGGATGTGGAGACCTACACATGCTTTGCTTAGGCAGCAGCATGTGTATTTTAAGTGTTGCTCCTGATCAGCTGATGGCCTCAGCACAAATTGCAGCCCTCCCCAGTTGATTGCATGTGGAACAACTGTGGTAACATTCACATAGCCAATTGCATGGAAACACACTCCAATATCTAGGAACATCATGGTGGTGTTGGCCCTTTTCATTCACTGTGAGCAGGAACTAGATATATTTGGCAAACAGCATCTCCGATGGATTTGGGATTTACCTCTAACAACATACACTGTGGAAACAGGGCAACAAACAGGAGGGGGATGTACTTGACCTGACTACAGACTGTAAGTCCTGCTATACTGCATTTGGAGTAATGTTGGTTTAACAGTGTGTGTGGATATGGCTGTCCTGCATGTCTCAATACCTGCCATGTCAGTTCCATGATTATGAGGAATCCCCATCTGCAAGGTCATCTGCAGACTGGGCAGTGTTGTGCCTTTGGTTTCATGTGTTACCCATGGAGCATCTATCTGTGGACTGCAGAAGGTAATGTGATGATTGCAGTCTGTAGATGGTGAATGCCATGACAGTTACTGACTTCATATCCCTCATAGGCCATATGTTGCAACAAACCCCATTACAGCAGCAAATGTATGAGGTTATCACAGCAACATGTCAATACTGGCCCTGTGTATGTGCTACCAGCCACACCTCTGTCAACCTTCGTACATATGTTGTGCATGAAGTGCTGCATATGTACTGTATACCATAATTAGTGTCATAATATCTGATAACAAGCCAGTGATATATCAGACTCCTACACATGTTATGTACAGTAGGGGTTATATTTCACGCCATAACCTGGAAATTCTGTGGATGTTTGTACAGTACTGAGGTTTGTGTACTTATGGTGAATGTCAACAGTGTGTGTATTGTTAATATGTACTTTAGCCTGTGTGTAGACTGTCGTAGATGTCATTGTTCTAGTTCCCCTCCTATCTGATGTTACATGCTGCTCCACTGTATGGTACCGTATTGGCATACATGTTTGTAGGGCCACACCCACACACACACACACACACACACACACACACACACACACGTCCCATACCACAGACAGCCATCAGACCACACCGTGTAGCAGCCCAGTATATGTAGGGTCAGTCTGTGAGTGACACATATGAGGATGGTGTAGAACAGATAGTCCATATACTGTAATATTATGCTAGCTTAGCATATGTGGCTGTGGCTGTGTTCACATTGGTTGTGGTTATGCACTTTCACACAGGTGTATCTTACCCTGTGCTGTGACATGCCTGTTGAACATGCTCTATATATGCAGGTACATGTGCATTCCCCCATAGGAGATGTAGGCCAGTGTTGAGCCAGTCTGCCTGTAGCCTGCACAGTGCATTGTTACATGCTTAGCAGCTTAGTGTACTTACCCAGTGAGATGTCATGTGCAGATACTTGCCAGATGTACTGTTGCCGGGCCTCCCTTAAAAGTCATGTATGTCAGACAGAGCAGTGGGATGCTGTACAGATATATGTCAATATGTAGTGGGAAGTATGTGGCCATGGCACTCCTGTACCAGTGGTCATTATGTGTGAGGCTGGACAGGGCTGTGTGAATGCATAACCTATGGTGGAAAATGTATACCAGTTGTTATGTGTTATCCCCATCTACATGGCTGTCTAAATCCATATTGTCAGGCATGGTACACATGTTTTGCACTAAGGGCTTATCTGTATACATCTGGACTGTACAGAGTGTCAGAATTTCCACATATATTGGCCAATATCTCTACTGCAGTCCACAGGGGCATTACATGCTCACAGCGGTACTTTACAATGATGTCCTTAGGATGTCTGTCAGTAGCCAATGGCACACATGTTATAAGCAGAAGTGACCTTCCACACACACCATGTCTGTGAAGACAATCCCAACGACAGTAGCAATAGTCAACTAATATACCTGCTATACATACCTGACATTGCCTTGCACTATGACTTTGGGGCTATAGGGGCTGGGGTAGGGCTACACTCCATGTCCAGGACATATGGTGGAAATATATGTACATATACTTATCCAGATAACCACACATGTATATATATATATATATATATATATATATATATATATATATATATATATATATAATTACACATGTGTAGTACTTCCAATTACCACTGTCATGGCAACCACCCACTATAAATCCCTACATCATGTGGGCGTGGTCCCTTTACATTTCCTGTGTGGTGGATATCCTTCCTGTGTGTGTGCATCAGTGTTACAGACAGCAGGTAGCAATACATCTTACAGGAGAACCATCACACTCAGGACAGCCACATATTTGTAGGAGGATCAGGAACTACAGACAGACTGTGAGTAGAGTTCTGTTATGCTTTGTATAGTACTGGTGTTACAGGGTGTGTGTGTACATACTAGTTTACCTTGGAATTCAGTCTGTCTGCATAGCTCACAACTGTGGGCCTATCCTCTTGCTGGCCAGAGGTATGCCTAACATGATTTGTCTGTCCACCACACAGGTCCTGTGTCAGATATTACACTGGCAGTGTATGTGTGTGTGTTGAGTGCTATCAGTACATGGCTACAACCATTTCTTTTTCTAACCTCAATTCCCTGACTAAGGGTATGTTGCAGACTATCCTGTAATACCAGCAATTTACTTAGTGTATGGCAACAGTTTTCCACATATGTGCCGGTGTTTCCGCCTCTGTCCTCCACCTACATACCAAGCTTTGCACATATGTCATGCTGTCAGGGATTTTTTCTTAAGTGGGCTGTGAGTTTAACACACTGCCATTGCTGCCATCAGTCTTCTGCTGTTGTATACCCCACACTTACGGTGGGGCTGGGGCCATATATGTCTGGGTGCCACCTACACAATACATGTGTGCCATTATACACTCCAGAGGCCAGTGTATGTAACAGTGGTATATGGCCTTGTATTATTGAGCCTAGGAGGGGGACCATAAATGACCTAGACTGTTACAAAATGTGGGGGTATCAGGGGTGAGCTGCATTAAGGTATCTTGATGTACAGTACCGTACACTTCACCTATATTTACATTACTTACATGAATTGGGTTAATGCAAGCCTACTACCTCCTGCCATACTGTGCTTGTGATGGTGTCAGTTATGCTTTGTTATGTACCAGTTACAGCCCATTTGGTCACATGACATCTTTACCACCT